>NC_142021.1:6192329-6384829 GCF_049901735.1 Notechis scutatus | reverse complement strand
TAATATCCATACAGGTAATTATCATCTGATAAGGATGCCCAATTCTAGGACTTGGATGAAAAAAGGAATGTTTTCACAGTCTTTCAGAGGTGTGTGTGTGTGTGTGTGTGTGTGTGTGTGTGTGTGTAAAACCAACATAAGTTTAGATAAACCATCTCTGATTTGGGCATTTATGACAGCCTTTTCTGGCTAAATTATAGGTTGAACAAAATTCCACCATCACTTGGTGGACGTTAACATAACCCTTAGAATACTGCATCCAGTTTTGGTCACCACGATCTTAAAAAAGATGTTGAGACTCTGGAAAGAGTGCAGAAAAGAGCAACGAAGTTGATTGTTAGCTGTAGGCTAAAACATATGGAGAATGGTTGCAGGAATTGGGTATGTTTAGTCGAAAAAAGGACTAGGGTGACGTGATAGCACTCTTGCAATATTTGGCGGGCTGCCACGAAGAAGAGGGGGTCAACCTATCTTCCAAAGCACCAGAAGGCACGACAAGAAACGATGGAAACTTATCAAGGAGGGAAGCAACCTAGAACTAAGGAGAAACTTCTTAAAAGTGAGAACATTTAACCAGCGGAACAACTAGCCTCCGGAAGTTGTGGATGTTCCATCACGGGAGGCTTTTAAGAAGAGATTGGACAGCTACTTGTCTGGAATGGTATACGGCAGTGATGGCTAACCTTTTTGGGCTCCTGTGCCAAAAATTGTGCGTGCGCTGGAGCTTGCGTGCTAGCACCCAGAAGGCAATGCGTATCCCCCCACACCCTCTGTGCATGCATGCACAATCCCCCCTCCTGTCCCCCTTCCACCGCCGCCCCCTTACCTGCACTGTGCCCCCACAGCTGATTTTCGGTCAGCGTGAAGCCCTTTTCACCTCCCAGAGGCTTGAAAAAAGCCTCTGCAGGCTTTGCAGGCGGAATAATAGGCCTGTTTCATCACTTCCGGTATTACAGGAAGTGACAAAATGGGCCTATTATTCGGCTTGCAGAGGCTTTTTTCAAGCCTCTGGGAGGCTGGAAAAGGTTTAAAACCAGATGAAAATCTGCTGTGAGGCATGCGCATGCTCAGTGAGGTAAGTTTACTTGCCATAGGTGCCATAGGTTCGCCATCATGGGTATAGGGTCTCCTGTTTGAGCAGGGGGCTGGACTAGAAAACCTCCAAGGTCCCTTCCAACTTCGTTATTAAGCTTGCTAGTTCTTTAGGATTACCACAAAATCTGTTACCGTGTTTTGGGCATTAGTAATATTGGAAAGCAATCAGTGTCTCTCATGCTAATTAATAATGGCTTTCAATGAGAGAGAAATCTATTTTTCTTCTCCATGCTTCTTATAGTAAGATTAATAGGACTTGAACATTGTCTTATTTAATGACCAATGTGATCAAGGCAGTTCATCTTTCATCTATTGAGTGTGCAGATTTTTTTTTTTGAAACTATTACTGCTAAGGGCATATGCATATTTTACATGTCCCTTTCAAGCGCTATTAACCGAAGAGTCAGAATTTTTTTTTTTAAAAAAAAGGTTAGTTTTGTAAAATATTAATTTACAAGGCACCACCACTGGGCCTCTGTTGTCTAGGGTCATTGTCCATTTTTTAGCAAGTCATACCCATTGCTATTTAATTGCATTGCCCCACTGATGCATAAATAATCAAGGATACCTAAAGGAGGTAATTTAATGTTAAAAATCATGTGTCTCAGCTAATAATCACCTGCAGGGCTGGCTGTTGCAGGGAATAATTAAAACATTATTTCACCCTTGTTTTTTTTTTTCCATGAATCTTAATATATTTGGCTTCTGGTTTTATTGCAGCCATGTAGCATAGGATGCTCATGGTGGCTTGACTGACACCCAAGCTACTGGCTGGAATTACAGTTTCCCTGCATCTTTTGATCTGCAGCTGCTATAGATTATTTTCTGGAGGTGGTAGATGCAAGAAACTGTGGGCGTTTCTTGCCTAGAAGAAAGGTTTTGTTACTTGAGAAATCATTGCAAATACTTCTAGCATTGCTGGTCTTCAGGTGATGTGCTAATACCACTCTATAAAGCCTTAGTAAGACCCCACCTAGAGTACTACATCCAGTTTTGGTCCCCACACTATGAAAAAGATTATAGAAAGACTCTAGAAAGAGTGCAGAGAAGAGCAACCAAGATGATTAGGGGACTGGAGGCTAATGGTTACAGGAACTGGACACGGCTAGTCTAGTGAAGAGAAGGACCAGGGGAGACATGATAGCAGTCTTCCAACATTTGAGGGGCTGCCACAGAGAGGAGGAAGGGGTCAAGCTATTTTCCAAGGCACCCAAAAACCAGACAAGGATGGAAACTGAACAAGGAGAGATTCAACTTAGAAATAAGGAAAAATTTTCTGACAGTGAGAGCAATCAACCAGTGGAACAGAAGTTGCCTTCAGAAGTTGTGGGAGTTTCATCACTGGAGGCTTTCAGGAAGAGATTGGACTGCCATTGGTCAGAAATAGTGTAGGGTCTGGGCAGGGGGTTGGACTAGATGACCTACAAGGTCCCTTCCAATTCTGTTAATCTGTTAAAAAGGTTATGACGTGGATTGCTGGCCTGAGGGACAGGAGATCCGTTGATCCTGGCGAGGAAACCAGTGAATCCATCGGTGCTGTTAACCCATCCTAGACTAAAAATTGACTGACACCATTATAACTTTTCTTCTTCTTTCCTTGCTTTAAGCTGCTCATCTCCAACTTCTGCGCACAGGTAGATTTTGGGAAACCAGTAGAATCAGTTTGTTTAGAGGAAACCCTGCCTTCTAACAAACTGTGCCTGTGGTGAAATTTATTTATTTATTTTCCCTTTAACGTTTTCCATATGATGCAAAGCAGAAACTGTCTTGGGCACTCTGTGCATCTTAAGAGTTTCTCCGCCTCCGGAATAAGATGCAAAAGCATCGCAGGTGTTGCCTCATTTATCAAAGCAACGGACGGCAAGGTTGGTCTTTGGAGGCAAGAACCAAACGCAGTTTCCGCTTTAGCACAACGGCTTCGGTTTTTAGTTTTGAACCATGCACGAGGACAGAATCCATACACTGAAAAAAATTGCAAAAAAATAAATAAAATAAAATAAAACTGCATTTTGCAGTCGTCCAGTAGCCTTTTTCAAGGCGGTCCTGAATCCAGCTGGTGGATTTGTCTCTGAGAAATATTCCCAGGACTAAGCGAAGCCTTGGTTTAAGCAGATTTGGACCATTGCCCAGGAAGCTTTGTTCTGGCCACCCACACAGTCCCTCCGAAGGCAGGTTGTCAGTTCAGTCTCTCCCTCTTCCCTCCCCCCTTTTTTTTCCTGAGCAGAAATCCAAAGTCACACCCTCTCCATTTTGGCAACCTGCCTTCCCGATTAACCAATTTTCCTACTCTCATGTACGCTATGGAGTCAGCAAGGAAAAGCGAAGCCAGTTGGGTGTCCTTAAATCAGGACACACAGACTTTATCTGAGTAGCCGTTGAAGGAGAACAAAATGAAAAGAAGCATTTGTTTTTATTTCTATAAATAAAATAAAATAAAATGTCTCTGGATGCCTTTGCATCTTTGCAAAGCAGCATATCCTTAGGACTGAAGAAAAGAAACCAGTGCACAGAAAGGGTGAATCTACGGAGAACGTTTTAATTTTCTGGATTTAAACTAAAACAACTGCACAGGCAGCCTTTCGACTTAACAACAAGTTGGTTAAGTGACCAAAGTTACTGAAAATAAGGGACTCCGTTTTTCACACTTATGACTGCTCTGCAGCGGTCCCCAAGGTCGTGTGATCAAAATTCAGACCCTTGGCAACTGACTCGTACTTATGACAGTTGCAGTCTCCCTTGGTCGTGGGATATCCTTTTGTGACTTTCTGGCTGGCAAAGTCACAAATGTAACAGCTGCTGTGATTTGCTGAACAACTGGGGCCAGAAAGTTTGCAGAAACTCACTTATCAAAGGTGGTAAGTCAAGGCCGGCCTGTGTTTAGTTTACTCCTGGCTCACCCTATTTTCGTTTTCTTACGATAGCCTTTTTAATTCAAGAGCTTCCCTCCCCTCCTCTCCCTCGCTGTCTATCATGTGGCAGTGATTTTCTAACCTACCAGTTTTGTGAGTTGTGTCAGCTGTTGGGGGGGGAAGAAAGTTTGACGTGCCAAGACTTTACATGGAGGAAAAACTAATGTTGATTTTTTTGGGTGTGTGTGTGTGTGTGTGTGTTCCTGCATTGCATAACCAGCAGTTTTATTTTAACTAGGAGAATTTGTGTGTTTTGGGTGTTTGGGCGAAGACGGGATGGGGAAGGGATTTCTTTTCGTAACTGGCATTTTAAGGAAGCTTGGGGGTGGGGTGGGAGGGGGAAGCAAACAAACCCTCCGTCAACCCGTGAAAAGACCTCTTGTTTAAATGTACTAAGCCTTCAGTGGCCTAAAGGGAAGCCAATGAAGAATTGCAGATTCATTCGCCAGGGTAAAAATATCCTGATGTTCCGCCAAAAGGGACTCATCTATTTAGCTTCTTTGTGTTGATAATGCTGGCGCTTGGCGTTTGAGACAAAAGAGTAAAATTGCAAATGCTGAATGGGACCCAGAGGTTGGTGGGATGAGGCTGGGTTCAAATTTGCCTCGATAGGCATAACATTTCAGTAGCTCGGGTTGCCTTGCTGAAACAAATCCTGAATCGTACCTGTTGATCTATGTATCATTAGGAGAGTATTTCTCAACCATGCTAACCTTAAGCTATGATCTAATGCAGAGGTACAGGCCTGGTTCCCTTCCTAAATCTGTGTTTCTCAATCATAAGCAACTTTAAACTATGATCTAATGTGGCAGTACGGGCCTGGTTCACGCCTCTAAATCCGTGTTTCTCAATCATGGCAACTATTTAAGCTATGATCCAATGTGGTGGTACAGGCCTGGTTCACCCCTCTAAAGCCCTGTTTCTCAACCATGGCAACTTTAAGATGTGTGGCCTTCAGCTCCCAGAATTCCCCAGTCACCAGGAAGGCAGTGAGATTATAGTCCTCAATTTACAGAAGTTCCCTTAAGGTCAGTTCGAAGTTACAACAGCACTGAAAAAAGTGACTTAGGGACATTTTTCACCCTTAATGACCATGGCAGCCTCCCCACAGTTCTGTGATTTACATCCGGACGCTTGACAACCGACTCCCAAAATTTACGTTGCTAAGTGAGAAATTTGTTAAGTGAGGTTTTTCTTCCCCATTTCACGAGTTTTCTTACCCCGTGTGTTACGTGAGACGCTGCAGTTGTTAAATTGCTTCACCTTGGTTGTTAAGTGAATCCGGTTTCCCCATTGGCTTGTCAGGAGGTTGCAAAAGAAGATCACGTGACCTTACCCGGGGGACACTGCAGCCGTCATAAACGTGAGTCATCACACGTCCAAATGTAAATCATGTGAACCACGGGGCTGCCGCATCGGTCATAAGTGTGGAGAAAAAAGGCGTTTCTTTAGTGCCTTTGTAGCTTTGAACAGTCCTCAGAAAAACTCTCACACAGCCTTTTAATAACAGTTGCTGGAATTCCATTCTTCATGTTCAGTTTCCTCTCTTACTTTCTGAGCATTTCTGCATGGAAAAACAAGACCATCATTTGCACAAACAGATGTCATTATCCAAGTCATCGGTGTGAAGGACACACGTCAGCTGCCAAGAGCTTTTGAACGACTAATGTTGCGTTGAAGGACAAGCATCATCATAGTTTATTCAGAAGAACACTGGGTTATCCCACTTGTTCCTCTGTTTATATATATTTTTATTATTTAAAACCATAAGTATGCAACACAGTGCAACCGTTTTGGCATTACATTTGCCATACATGCAAAAATATTACTAGACCATTAACATTCATATTATTGATACAATATTTACTTTTTAATTCTATTCATCCTGGTTATTTTTGTTCCAATCTTCCCTTCTTTTTTTTGCAACCTGTGATGACCCAGGGTGGGATACAAAATAAACAAAGTCATATAAACAGGTGAAGCTCCTTTTATTCCTTCAACGTGGCTTCAAAGCTCCAAATATCCTTGACTGGAGACAAAAAACTCCCCCCACAGTTACAAAAAGAAGGAAATGCCGTTTAAACTAAAAATGCCGATAAATTATAAATAGCAAAAACAACACAAACCACACTGAAGCAATCAAGGGAACCAGGCAAGATAAGGGCTTGAAGACATCCACAGATATTGGAATACACACTGGGAAGACGCCAAATTCAGATAGGAACAGACAGACTAGAGATATTTTCACACTTTGTTTCCAACACTGGCCCATACGCATGACCGTCCTTTTAAACAGCTGCAGCCCATGAAGAGGATTTTTGCATTATGCAATACGTGCAAGAGACAAGGCAGAATGTAAAATAAATCTCTTTGCTTCCTCACGCGGGCTCTTTTGAGTGAGTTCAGGCCTGTCTTATATAGGCAAAGCTGCAATTGTCTTATTGACAAGAATCTCTATTTAATTCTTACTTATTTCAATTGTTTGAACAATTGTTTTTCAGTTGTTCTATTATCAGGTTGTGAGCCACCCAGAATTGCTTTAACTGTCAGATGAGCAGCATTTAAATTTAATAAAAGCATACGTAGGTTGAACAAATGCATTCATAAATTAATGTAACACATAAATATAATGAATTAACCAGGGTTTGCAAATCAGACTAGCTTTTGTTTTTGTATTTTGGCTGAACCTGTAGTGTGAATCAAACTTTTTTTTATTACATGCTCAAGTTTAAAGGTGATGCTTTCTTGTATTTACCTTTAAGAGATAATATCTAACCAGGTCGTGGGGTAGTTTGTCTTCAAATCTCAGGCTTTTATCACTGTGTTACTTAAGCATTTTGGAAAATGTCTATTTTGAGTGCTCACCTCTTGGGGATTTGAATTGGTTTATGTCAATCATGGGGGGGTCTTAAAGAATAGAAGAATAAACAGTGAGAAAGGAATACAACAATGTTGGCTTAATCCGGTAATATTAACTTTGATATTATCTGTATCTGGACCAGGTAAACATCTGGCAGCTATTCTTCTTATTAGAGATAGTCTTATATGCTGATAGATTTGATAACAGGATCGAAAGAAAGCCAAATGTAATAGGCAATTTTAATTTAGGATGTTTATAGCTGCAATCTGGAACTTGCTTTTTTGTTTTGTTTTTGAGGTGGAAATGAACTGGGTAACAGTGAGACAGTTACCTATTGGAGTAGGATATTACTTTATTATTTCAAAGCGAATTGTTAACATCTCATGCTACATTGTACATGTTTTAGTGTATAAATAAAATTGGAGAAAGCAGTCCTGCGTAATCTTCGGAGGAATGGTAACAAAAAATAAACCAAAAATCTCCACCCTAATTTGGTTTTCTGTGGCAAGGCTGAGGATTGACTCCTTGTTTGTAATTCTTGAGAACAGTTTTATTTCCAAGATGCTTCTGTTGTTCAATATTAAGTAGTAGACCGCTTGCAGCTGGCTTAATTTTTTTTTTAACAAAAATGCGTTTTCTATTTTCTGTCTCCAGAGCAGTGTGTGCAAATCTTGGCTCCAAGTTCTTAGCAATTGCTACGGAGAGCGGTCTTAATTTATAATAGCCCAAAACCAGAAGGAATCTAATCTGGTAGCAGTTTTTTCTCGCCATTATGTTTTATTAAAAGGCATAACTTTTCATGAGCTACAACTCACATCCTCAGGTGGATAGAATAGCTAAGCTGATGTAAGATTTAAATGGGGATGAAATAGGGAAGAGAAAGGCGGATGCAGGTTAACACGTGAGCCAGGTTTTAAGTGCCTTATCAGTTAAGAATTGCTATGCATTAAAACCCCATTTCAGATAGCCTGAAACCTTTTGCTGTGAATCCAACAATCTTCTGGTCAATGGTGCTGGTTAAACACAGGTAGTCCTAGACTTACGACCATGATTGGGCCCCAAGCTTCTGTTGCAAAGCGGGGCAATTGTTCTGCGAATTTTGCCCCATTTTATGACCTTTCTTGCCGCTGTTGTTACGTGAGTCATTGTAGTTGTTAAGTTAATAACCCGGTTGTTAAGTGAATCCAGGACTATCTGTACTCATTTTTTGGCCTCTTCGTGTGTCTGATGAAGCCAGCTCCTTCTGCTTCTTAGCAGACGTAAGACAAGAAAAACTGTCTTGATGATAGAAGGGAAAGAAGTTCAACTTATGAAAAGTTTTTGTGGTTGTTGGCTCAGGATAGGCAATTGGGATAGGGCCTGGAGACATGTTTGAATTAAGAATAACAGAATAACAGAGTTGGAAGGGACCTTGTAGGTCATCTAGTCCAACCCCCCCCCAAGCAGGAGACCCTACACCATTTCTGACAGTTGGCAGTCTGGTCTCTTCTTGAAAAACTCCAGTGATGAAGCTCTCACAACTTCTGAAGGCAACTTCTATTCCTTTGGTTGATTGTTCTCCCTGTCAGATAATTCCTCCTTATTTCCAGGGTTGAATCTCTCCTTGATCAGTTTCCATCCATTATTCCTTGTCTGGCCTTCGGGTGCTTTGGAAAATAGGTAGATCCCTCCTCTCTGTGGCAGCCCCCCCCCAAAGAACTTCTGGGGGTGCTGCTTTGTTGACCCATCTGTTCATAAAAGGACTGGCTGGACATAATCTCAGAAAGCATTCATTCATCAATGATGACATTTCCTTCCAGGAAGTTGTCTACACTCTGATAAGATCTCTATGAGGCCCAAAGGCCTTGTTGGAAATAAATAATGATGCTAGCATTTTACTTAGCAGAATGCCAACTTCCTCTTGATTTTATTTTTTTTAAATAAGGCATTAAAATAATACTTTTTTTTTTCCTCAAGTCACAAAGGACAGGAAATCTAGTGAGCACTAAAAGAGGAATGTGGAACACATCATAGTGTTGACAAAGTGTTACCCAAAACAAAGCAATCCATGTAATGGCTTAGCTGAGTATATGGACCCATTAGCAGGCCAGGATAATGATGCAATTAAGTGTCACAAGTCCCTCCTCAATTACAAAGCCCTTGAGAAGGGAGGGTGGCAATTTCAGACTAGCTACTCTCTTGACCAACTGACACCACAGTGTTTTTTTTTTAAATAGGAAGATAATAAGAATAAAAAAATTGCTTGTAATTACCCCCAAAGAAGATGCTGTGGCTTGAATGACCACACCCTGGAAGGAGTCACGCTGCCTGTGTCATAGGACTTAACCCTTCCTGTCATTTGTCCCCTGTGACATTATTTAAGAGAGTAACCTGATCTGCCTTCCACTCTGGACGATGTGATTATTTTGACCTTGTACTGTGTGTCCTAAGATTTGTGCGGTACAATATAATGATTTTTGGAAAGTGAGGAGTGTGCTGTTTTGATGGTCGTGTAACACAAGAAATCATCTCTCCCACAGTCTTGAGTTCTTAGCTGTCACTATAGCCTACAACCTGACTTTTCCTTTTGAGTAATAGTGTTAAACAGAGGAGGCCTATTTTTTAAATTTCTCCCAGTTGACTTAAGCTAGCTTTCTGCTTGTGTTAAATTTATATTTTCCCGACAAAGAAATAAAGGGAGACTAGTATGGATCTATTTCAAGCTATTTAGCTCGCATCGAATTCGAACCAGATTTGAACCAGAAGGGTACAGCTAGCTGACAAGAGCTAAATAGCTTGAAGTAGATCAATACTAGTCTCTCTTTATTTCTTTGTCGGGAAAATATAAATTGAACACAAAAATAGTTTGTTGCGAAAGCGACTGCCCTGCGAAGGCTCCTGGGTTGGGGCTGAAAGGCGAAAGCAGAAGCAGAATGCTCCATCCCATAGTTGGGTAGACCAGGTTGCCCCTGATAAAAAATCACTTTAGCTTTCTGCTTCTTAAAACACTTCATATATGATGCTAAGACACTCTTCTTGCAGAATATCAATGCTTCTAGCCAGGTTCCCCACTGCCCATTTTATCTGTAATTAGGAAGTAAAATTCATTCTGCCTTTATACTGTGTATACCAGGGGTGTCCAACCTTGGCAACTTTAAGACTTGTGGACTTCAACTCCCAGAATTCCTCAGCCAGCAAAGCTGTATAGTAAGGGTCATGTGTATCCAAATAAGTTTATTTGGTTTTCTGAACTGAAATGGTACGCATTAAAAAAAAAAGCATGAATTTTTGTCTCAAGCTTAAACAGCTATTGATTGGCTCGGCTTCACATTTTTGCCCTGAGCTTCTGATGGATTCTTGAGGCAAATGTTCCCTGGATATACGATGTATAATGAAACGGAGGAGAGATCTTGTGAAGGCGTTAATCCTGGAAAGGTTAATAGTAGCTATTGAGCATCTTTCCTGCAGATTTGGTGTACGGTTTTCGTCTGCCCTAAATTACACACTCCACGTGTTTGCTTGCTTTAAGTGCAGATCCATTTTGGGAGCCAAAGTCAATTGCAGCTTTCCTTGATCCTTGCTTAACGGGATTCAGAAGAGCCATCTCTCATTTGGGGAGTGGGAGAGGAAGAAACCCAATCAAAACTTTCTCCAGTAATGCAGAGATTTGACATTTCTCTCTCACCGCTCATCCCAACCACGGGGAAGGACTTTCAATTTGAGCGCACTAGCTCGGAGCCAAGAGGGATTTTTTGGGGGGGGTTGTGGATGGTATTTTTGGATTTGGAAGCTTGAGCAACCTTCTCCTCATCTTTTGCAGAGCTGCGTTGCATCCCCGGGCAATTCACTTGCCGTAGCGGTTCAGTCCAGTGCATCCCCTCCAAGTGGCAGTGCGATGGGTGGCCCACCTGTGAGGATGAAAGCGATGAAGTTGGCTGCCCAAGTAAGTGCCCCCCCCCCCCCAAAAAAGAACACAGAACGGAAAGCGTAGAGTCCTAGGGCTGGGAGGGGCCTCGGAGGTCTTCTAGCCCAACTCTTGTTCAAGGCAGGAGACTTTCTACAAGGGGTGTCAAACTCAAGGCCCGGGGCCCGGATCTGGCTGGCGGGGTGCTTAGATCCGGCTGGCGGGTTGCTTAGATCTGGCCCACGGGGCCTCCCTGAGAACAGTGAAGGACCGGCCCGACGTGCCTCTGCCAGCAAAAACTGAGGTTAGGAGGGCCACACGAGTCCTCCCAAGCTCCGTTTTCTCTGGCAGAGGGCTGTGGGAGGCCGTCACAGCCCAAAACAGAGCTCAGAAGCCCGTTTTCTCGGGTAGAGGGCTCGGGCCACCACAGACACCCCTAACACGAGTGATTTTGAGCTTGCCACACCCCCTGGCCATGCCACGCCCCCAGGTCAGGGAGGAAATAGAATTATATTGTCTGTCTCTCTTTCTTCCATCTTATCCAGAAGCTTTGTGTCAAATTAGTTTGCAGCCGGGGAGCGTAGGATTCAGATATCCTGAATGTGATTCCCCCCTGTAAGCTGTGGTCTACTCCTGAAAAGCATTGCACTTCGAAATGCGGTAGTTGTGCAGCTGAAAAGTATTTCTGTGTTGCTTGCTTACTTTAGGTTAGCGTGTGTTAGCTTTTATTTTCTTGTTTAAAAGTTTCCTTCTCAGTTTTTACATACCTACATGTACATGTACGTGCTTGAATAAGGAAGTGAGGGCAGGATAAGTCCACGTGTCCACTCCTAACCTCTTGTGGGTTTCGATACCACACACTCCTCTAATCCATAGCCATTTTCTTGATGTACTGGAGAAACACTTTGGGCAAGTTTATTAGCCATTCCAGTCAGCTCTTCCTCCCCTTTCCTCACCCCAATTTTAATCAAGTTTAACTCTTATAGTTGTATTCTTGGTTTTGTTTTGTTTTTGTTTTAACAAGGGAAGTCCCCTGCCTTCCCGAGGCCAAATAATATCCACAGAATCTCTTCTGCTCCAAATGGCTGACCACTGGGTGTGTTTTCTGCCCTTCGGAGGCAGGAAATGTGAAAAGTTTGCATAAGCTCCAAATCAAGATTAATGGTGCTTTGCAAGCCAAGAACTCCACAAAACTCAGAAAAAAATAAAGTCCCGTTTCCAGTAAGTTCTTGAACTCCACCCACTAAGATAGGTGGGATCCCCATAAATTTTAAGTATGGTCTTCAGCGGCAAACCACTGCCCACCCCTTCTCTCAGATCCAGTGTAAAATCCATGGAGATGAATCAAAGTTCCGCTTCATAGAAGCGCAGCTGAGTTATTATTATTATTATTATGTTTTTAAAAATAAATTGCCTTTGACTGAAGCTGAAAAACCAGAAAGTTGAGTAAGATTAGCAGAGAGGAAGACTGCAGAACAAAGTTTCATATAGTCAGAGCGGCCAACAAGATTACGTAAGACGCATCTCTTTAAAAAAAACAAAAACTTTTCAATTGTTTTTTTCTCCCAATCTATACAAACTAAAGGAGACAATTGCTGTTGTTGTGGAGACGTTGTGATATTCCAGAATGATGATTTTGTAGCCCACCGTCGCTTCTCTTGCAGATAGATTTAGTTGTTCTTCATTGAACCCCTTCAGCATCTCATTGGAGATCCAATTTGCTGCATTTTCTCAGCCGAGCGAAGATCTTCAGTCGTTTTTTTTATACAGCCTCTTTTCTGCTCCTCTGCAGCCCAAGAATTTAATCTACTCTTAACACAGCCGTCAAGTGACAGTTTCAATCTCCAGCCCGCGTTTTACTGGCTGCTCCCAGCCTCTCTCTCAGTTACATAACTTTTCTTACAGTTGAGCCTCAAATTCCCTTACAGCATCTCGAGAACCAAATTAAATCAAAGCTTTGTAGCTACAAAGCCTTTTGGGGCCCTGAAGAAAATTCTTTGCCTTTGCCTCCAACTCTCCTTTCCGTTTCTCTCCCCAACGCCCCTAAACCCAGCGATTTCCAGATCTTTGATCTCCTGCTCTGAAAGCTCACTAATGCTCTCTTTCTTGATCGCATACTTGGCATTGCTGGAAGGATTTATATGCAACAGGCAGCCTCAGTCACATGCACGAAGTAAGGATTCGGCTGCTTTGGGGGAACGAATCGTTTGGCCAGTTCCAGCAAGAACACCCCAAGCTTTCAAAGCCTCAAGGCTGGGTATTTCTAGGGTGGGTGTGTTTCAGGAGTTTCTCAAGCTTTTTCAGCCCGTTGGAAGCGATGGGTTCTCTTTTGTGCGCACTTGGCAACGACACTGTGGAGCTGCTGCGCGCCCACCTGCAGTCCAGGAGCTCCTGCTTAGAACCTCCTGCAGAGAATGACATTTCTCTCTTGCAGCTTGTTGTTTAGAAGAAAGAGAAGTGGCTGTCAGGAAGAGATACTTGATGCGTTGCCCTGGGTTATTTAAAATTTATTAAATCTCCTCTTCTTCCTCTTCCTCTTCTTACTCCATCCTAGGCTAAGCACATTGGACTACAGGCGTACACCACAGATCTTGGTCTGCAGCTACAATCTCCACATCCTTCCATTTAACATGGGTATTTTTCAGATCTTCCCGAAAAATTGGCTCATTATTATTACAATTAATTCCTTCCTTCCTTCCTTCCTTCCTTCCTTCCTTCCTTCCTTCCTTCCTTCCTTCCTTCCTTCCTTCCTTCCTTCCTTCCTTCCTTCCTTCCTTCCTTCCTTCCTTCCTTCCTTCCTTCCTTCCTTCCTTCGCGTTTTGACTAAACCCGAGTTGGCTGAGCTTACACAAAACGTTAGGTCAACAAAGGACTGCAAACCACATCACAACAGCTCAACATGAAATGTGATTTAGGGCTGTGCAAAAAAAAAGAATGTTTGGAATCTGAAATATTTTGATGTTTAAAACAGTTTGCTTTTGGGCTTGGGGGTGTTTCGACTCTTTGAAGGCTTTCCAGTTTAATGGAGAAGAACCTGCTTCAACTTGAAGCCATTGTTTCAGCCTCCAAGGAAAAAGTCCCAACCTCAAAACATTCCCACTTCGTGAATTTTCTTCGTCTGTTCCTAGCATGAATCCAGCTATAGGTCTCAAATTTGTTTTCCTCTGGAGCCTATGCTAGTTTGAAATACCTATTAATACCTATTAATAAAGGAGAATATTTGTAGCTCAGGTTTGATGTGAAGGATCCTTGGTGCTCTCTCAACTTGCTTGTTTTCTTGCAGTTGTTTCGTGACCCAAATAGGTAACATCATCAGTGCAAGAAAGGAATGGGGTCGGGTGGCGGGGAGGAAGAGGAAGAGGGTGGGGGGAGGACTGTAGGGTCCTTTGTGCTCTCTTTTTTTTTGTTTCATCACAGTTTATATTCACACAACAGATTATGCAACAAGAAGTGGGGGAAAATAACAGAATTCTATGAATGTTTACTTCAAAAATAAATCCCATTATGCTTATATATTTATTACTGTGTACAAGATTATACTCTAAATGTAAGCATTGTTACAGAACAAAACCTGCAAGCCCTTTTTTAAAAAGGAAACTTGCTTAAATGAGGATTTTAAAGCAAATATAAGTAAATTCCCAGGTTTCTACTCAATCAGACTGCGTCCTCATTTACTTAAGATAACAAAAGAGTCCAGACCTTGAAAACACATACTTTCCTTGAAGTTAGATATTCACTCTGAGGTCCTCAATGTCAGTGAACAGATTTTGAAGGACAGCAAAGAAGAAATATTTAGAAAGTACAATTGTTAGGGTCCTTTGTGCTCTTTGAGCTTGCTTGTTTTCTTGCAGTCGTTTCATGACCCGAAGTAGGTTACATCAACTGTGCTAGAAAGGAATGGGGTTGGGGAGGGGGAGGAGGAAGAGGAGGACTGTGGGGGTCCTTGGAGCTCTCTGAGCTTGGTGGTTTTCTTGCAGACGTTTCATTACCCAACTAGGCAACATCATCAGTGCTAGAAGAGAGTGGAATTTGGGGGACGAGGGGGAGGAGGAGGAGGAGGAGAACAACAACTATGGGGTCCTTGGTGTTCTCTGAGCTTGGTTTTTTTCTTGCAGATGTTTCATTACCAAACTAGATAACATCATCAGTGCTAGAAGAAAGTGGAATTTGGGGGGGGGGAAGGGTCGGAGGTGGAGGAGGAGGAAGAGGAGGACTGTGGGGTCCTTGAAGCTCTCTGAGCTTGGTTTTTTTCTTGCAGACGTTTCATTGCCCAACTAGGCAACATCATCAGTGCTAGAAGAGAGTGTAATTTGGGGGGAGGAGGAGGAAGAAGAGGAGGAGGAAGAGGAGGACTGTGGGGTCCTTGGTGCTCTCTGAGCTTGGTTGTTTTCTTGCAGACGTTTCGTGACCCAAAGTAGGTAACACTATCATGCAATAGGCTGATGAAGTTACTGAAGGATCAGATGATGGAATGCATGTACAGAGGAGGCCCTGGGTATCAGAGGAAGGGTCCTATGTGGAGATAGGATCCAGCTATGGATGGGATGGACATGAGAGGAATATGAATTCTGATACATTTTCTACTGTCTTCATTTCTGTGCCTTAAGCAGCCTTGCTCCTTCCTGTCCATCTCTACAGAAGGAGAGAGGGTGGGGGGTTCACGGGGGATTTTGGGTCATGAAACATCTGCAAGAAAACAAGCAAGTTTAGAGACCACCAAGGACCACCCCCCTCCCCATATACCTATGCATGCAATACGTATTTGCAGTTCCACATTTTTTGACCCCCTGTTATCTGGCTTTTTTTCTGCTGAAGGAGAAGACGCAACAGCAAAAGCTATCTCAAAGCCAAGGAAATATTTGGTAGATCCTCGTTGATATCAGGGCTGCTCAGATGGGGGAAAAGCCAACACAGTCCTAGACTGCATTAACAGAGGGCTAGAATCGAGATCATGTGAAGTGTTAATGCCGCTTTATAATGCCTTGGTAAGGCCACGCTTGGAATATTAAATCCAGTTTTGGTTGCCACGATGTAAAAATATGTTGAGGTTCCAGCAAGAGTGCAGAGAAGAGCAACAAAGAGGATTAGGAGATTGGAGGCTGAAACATATGAAGAACAGTTGCAGGAATTGGGGATGTCTAGTTTAATGAAAAGAAGGACCAGAGGTGACATGAGGACAGTGTTGCAATATCTGAGGGGTTGCCCCAAAGAAGAGGGAGTCAAGCCACCCTCTAAAGCCCCTGAAGGCAGGACAAGAAGCAACGGGTGGAAACTAACCAAGGAGAGAAGCAACTTAGAACTAAGGAGAAATTTCCTTACAGTGTGAACAATTAATCAGTGGGACAACTTGCCTCCAGAAGTTGTAAATGCTCCAACAATGGAAGTTTTTAAGAAGAGGTTGGATAACCATTTGTCTGAAGTGGCGTAGGGTTTCCTGCCTAAGCAGGGGGTTGGACTAGAAGACCTCCAAGGTCCCTTCCATCTCTGTTATTCCATGTTCTATGTTCCAGGGAGTTATTCTTGAGGAACTCGGGGTGAGCTGCAGATGCAGAAAAAACGTACAGTTTCAGGGCAACTTGAGCTCTTGTTCCAACTCTTGTTATTCTGAGAAATTTAACTCTGGCTCTGCTCAGCTCCTCCGTGAACCGCTAGAAACATTTCCCTCTTTCTGCAACCGATCGTGGAAATGAGAAGAAATTGTTCTTGTTTTGCAGGGCACGTGTAAATAAGTCAACCCACTGGTAGTTTCCAATCCCCTTCAGTGATGCTTCCCTTTTTTTGGTGTGTGTGTGTGTGTGTGTAATCCTACGAGTTAGTGGCTTTTACAGTCACTCATTGAACTCTATTCCTCATTCTTTAGAGATGGTTTCGTTTTTAATTGTTGAGGTCTCCATTGTTTTGAGTTCTTCATCCTAGCCAGGCAGTTTCGGTTGGCTGCTGCCCCTGAGCTAAATTTTGCAAGATCCTTTATTTTCCCCCCGGTGGGATTATTATTTAATCTAGGGCTAAAAACTTCCTGCAAACATCATTGTTATCTTCCAGCTATCTCCCTTAGGTCTCTGTCATGGTTCTCTGTCCCATCTGAGACGATGGGATGATGGCATCTAGGACGGGTGGGCCTCAACGGACAGCCCCAATTTCTGTTGCTAATCGGGACAGTTCTTGAGTGAGCCTTGCCCCATGTTACGACCTTTCTCACCGCAGTCATTAAGCGGATCGCCACAGTTGCTCAGTTAGTAACCCAGCTGTTAAGTGAAACCAGCTTCCCCATGGACTTGGCTCATCAGGAGGCTGCTAAAGGGACACTGCAACCATCATAAGTACGAGTCGGTGGCCGTTATCTGAATTCTGAGCACGTAAACCACGGGGGTGCTGCAAAGGTTGTGTTGAAAGTGGTCATAACTCCCCCTTTTTTTCCAGTGCCATTGTTAATTGGAATGGTCCCTGAACGAGCTGTCGTAAGCCAAGGACCCACCTGTACAGTTTTTCAAGGGGAGGAAGGGCCCGATAATTAACATGGCATCTAACGTTGAAAAAGTCTGTCTCAAAACCTCTTAGGAATACCTCGATAATACATAGGTTTCTATCAGCTGATTCTGTCTCTCTTTTATTTGGATCAATCTACCTCTGCGGTCTTTGAAGTACGCGCCCCCCCCTGGTTTTGAGCCAAAAATTTTGCTGACTCCAGCAGAGTGATAAAAATCATGTTAACATCCAGCTAGCAGTTTGCATGTGTTCCCTTTTTATCTCCATTATCACATGCTACTACTAACAAAAGCCAAGGTATAATAAGAATCCCAGTGCAGAAGAAAACAACACGGGCAAAATAATTTCGCTTTTTTTTTTAATCAAAGAAAGAAGAACATGAAGCGAATCTCTAACCTTTGTATTCAGGCCCCTTTGTGTGTTTTCATGACTCAAAAACACAAATCATAGGCCTGTTTGAACGTTTGAATAATAGATGATTCTAAATTATTTTCTGGGGAAAAAAACTCATGGTTAAATTAAAGTGTGGTTAAATATGGGGGGGGGGGGGGGGAAACACACCTGTTCATCATCCTTGCTTACCTGAAGCCTCTCGTGCTTACCTTTCTCCTAGACTATACAGGGGACCAACGAATTTATCATGGGAAGGAAAATGTGGATTCCAGGCACAATCGCGGAAGAGGAGGGGACACGACAAGGTTCCACACCATCAACATGGCACAGCCGGTTCGATTTAGTAGTAAGTTGCAGACTTGGAAACAAGAACCAGATCTTGAGGGCATGGAGAAGAGCCTTGAAGGACAGGGAGAAAGAGCTTGTTATCAAGGCAACGGTCGGAAAAGAGGGGCTTTAGCCTAGACCAAGAAAGTAATATGAGAATTCAGTCTCAGACAAGCCCCTCCCCAGTTTCCTAGATAAAGGAAAGGGGAAAGCATAATTAGACTTTTATTATAGTTGCTATAATAGAAGCCATCCTGACCTAGATGGTGTTGGTTTCTTAGTTTGGACCACTTGGTAGGCAGTCCAAACCTTCTCAAAAAAGAGCCGTGATGGTGCAGTGGTTAGAAAGCAGTGTTGCAGGCTAATTCTGCTGACTGCTGGCTGCCAGCGGTTCGATCCTGGCTGGCTCGAGGTTGACTCAGCCTTCCATCCTTCCAAGGTTGGTCAAATGAGGACCCAGATGGTTGGGGGCAAGAGGCTGACTCTGTAAACCGCTTAGAGAGGGCCGTAAAGCACTGTTGAACCAGTGTAGAAGTCTTAAGTGCTATTGTTATTATCAGCATGGACATTTGGTTTAGGGCAGGATTATCCAGGTCTGGCCACTTTCAAGACTTGTGGACTTCAACTGCCAGAATTCCGCTAGGGAATTCTGGGAGTTGAAGTCCACAAGTCTTCAAAGTTGCCAAGGATAGATATATCTCTGGAGGTACGGAGGTAGGAAATGGATGGTCCACTTTTTGGTGTACACTTGGATGGAATTGATGGAACAGTGTCCAAGCCACTGACGTAAAAGTGGGGAAAAGGATAACAAATACGTATGGGCAAGCAGTCTTCATTTAGCAACTGCCTCATTTAACGACGCTTGCAGTTAACATGGGCGGTGAAAAACTTAAATGTGTAACCAGTCCTCACATGGTCTGTAAAGCCAAGCCAAGCCGATGCAGGTCATAATCCTTTTGACTTAATGACCGCTTTGCTTAACGACCAAGTTGCTGGTCGCAGTTGTATTTTGCTAAACACACCCATACCACCTGTACGTGCGTCAGTTTATGCAGCTATGTATCCTGCCACTAGATAGGAAGAAGTTGCTTCTGACTTTGTGATCAGAAGTAGTTGTGGAGGCTCTACTGTTGCCAGTATGGTCCAGAACTCATCCCTGGTCAAGACTGAGAACGTTACTTCCTTCCTACTTAACCTTAAACAAAACCTCCAAAGGAAGCAATTCCAATTAACTTTCCTCAGCAAGATATAGTGAACCGTTCTTGCTCTTCAGTCTTTTAAGGTTGAAAATAACCCCCACACACACTATATATTTTTTTTGAGAGTATAAAGCTTAATGCAGCTTGGCCTTTCTCCAAAAGATGTCACAAGCCGTTTTCTTCTTTGCGCCTAAAAGCTTGAAAACGTCTTCAAATGAGAACATCCATCTCACTCTGATTCCCGGAGGGAGAATAATATACCTAGAAAAGGAAAGGATTATAGAATCACAAATGTTGAAGCTGCTCTAAATTCTGAGTGGAGGTTCAACCTGAAGGCTGATGTGTTTTTTTGTCAATTTAAATCCATTTGGAATGGGTGGGTTGTTGCTTAAAAAGAACCTGGCTTTAAAAAAAAACAAAAAACAAGAAGCGAAATAGACACACGGAAAAGTAATTTCTCCCAAATCAAACCATTGATCCATCCACCCGAGTGTCAGCAGCTCTCTTGATTGCTGTACATAGCAATCCAGCCAGGGCCTTGCCTGCAATTAAACCAGCAATAGTTTAGCACGAGAATGAAAGATTGATTTTGATTTGCCAGGAAAGGTTTGGAGTTGCTAGAAGACGAGCAGCTGCATCTCGCAGTGGCCTTGTCCGTGATCATCCCAGATAGAGCCTGCCTGTTTTCATTTCAGGCATTTTGAATATAAGCGGTTTTAGAATGATGTTCTTCCTGCATTGTGTTCAGGAAGAGACTTTCCCCTCCCAAATCTCTTCCTTGCTAGATTTGAACTAAGGCTAATGCGCTGTGTTTCTCAAGGGTGGGTGGACTTCCAACTCCTAGAATTCCCCAGCTGGCATGGAGTTGAAATCCATCCATCTTAAAGTTGCCAAGGTTGAGAAACACCAGCCTGACGTCTTTAGGAATCACTAAAAATATGCATTTGTGTGTGTGTGTGTGTGTGTGTGTGTGTGAGGTTTCCAAGTGATGAAATCCATTTTAAAAGAAAAACCCATCTTCCATCTTCCAAAGTCCATCTTGCAAAACAAATTCTTTTATTTAGGAAAGCATCAAATTGGCAAAGCCCATGGTAATTCTGGATCGAACACAACCTGGAATTACCCCACAATGTTACAAGTTAGAAACAGCTCCCCAAAAGTCACATTCTCCAATAGAAGTAATTCAACGTTGCTTGATGTCATAAATCTCCACCTCAAGGGGCCTAATTACCGACAGCTCGGTTTCCCACGGGAAGAAGAACCACCTAGCCTAAACAACTCTCTCTATCTCCACTCCTCCCCACTTCCCTTCCCCCATGACTGCCACAGAGAAAGTAAGAAATAGAATGTATACTAAGCCTAACTAAAATGGCTGCACATATGTCAAATTCAGGCTTGACATGTGTGTGTGTGTTGAGGTCCTAACTGGGTGGGGAATTCTTTTCCCTTCTCTCTTTCATGTTTCCTAGGGAAATGCCCATCAGGTTGGCACCACTATGAGGGCACTGCCAGTTGCTACAGGGTGTACCTAAGCGGAGAGAACTACTGGGATGCTGTGCAGACATGCCAGAAGGTGAATGCTTCCTTGGCCACCTTTACCACTGACCAGGAGCTGAAGTTCATTCTGCAGCAAGAGTGGGACGCTGAGGAGAAGACTTTTGGCCGGAAAGATCAACGCCGGTGAGTGCGCGCCGAACATCCGCATTTCATTTCATTTCATGAGCCTCTGTGGCGCAGTGGTTGGAGTGCAGTCCTTGAAGCTCCCTCTGCAGCCGGCTGCCTACAACTTGGCAGTTCAAATCCCACCAGGCTCAAGGTTGACTCAGCCTTCCATCCTTCCAAGGGTAGGTCAAATGGGGTAAAATGAGGACCCCAAATCATTGGGGGCACGAGGCTGACTCTGTAAACCGCTTAGAGAAGGCTGTAAAGCACTATATAAGTCTAAGTGCAATTGCTATTTTGGGGAAAAAACAACAACCACTTCAGGTCTTTTGGGATGGATGTGTTCCATTCCTTGGAGAGGAACTCCAAGGGTTCTATTGGAGACATTGAGTTTTGCTTCCGGAGCTGCTGTTGTCATCGCCAGCATTTTATTTGTCAACATCAAATGGTCATCTTACCACCTTACGTTTGCTTGTGCTTCCCTGCTATGTGGTGACAGACAGCCATGAACTGTGTGGAGCAGGAATGAAGGGGAAAATGCTTGGGGGAAACCGAAAGTAAATGCCGTATCTGCTCAAGAGGCTGCCTCAAGGTCAGCCAACTGGAAGAAGGAGGGGGCCGCCTGCCAAACTGCGCTGGGACTGACTGTTATGAAAACGCCTTACCTGAAACCTGATTGGTTACATTGGGGTGGGCAATGAAGGATAGTTTAGGGAAGGAAAAGTAGAACTTGGGAATTTTGGCAGGCGATTCTCAGTTCTGGCTTTGCAATGCCACATACATTTGATCTCTAACTATACCTTCCTCAAGAAATGGAGCCATTTCTTGTTTCTATTTAGAGGCTTTTAAGTTGTGGCAGGTTTGACGCAAACTTTGAACAGGTTTAATTTTGCCCACCTCACCCATAGATATTTAGGATTGAGCAGTGGGTCAAAGATATTTACGTCCTCCGTTATACCAGAGGGGAGATTGGATATAACAATGAACCCTTGGTGCAAAATTTGAACCTGTTTTGTGTGGATTTTTTTTTTTTAATTGCATTAACTTTCTCCAATGCAATTTTATCCTCACTGAAGTGTTACAACTTGTCTTTTTTTTTTTTTCCCCTCCTCCTAAATTTCCAACGGAAGGTTTTGGGTTGGATATCAGTTCGTCATCACCAACCGGAACAATTCTCTCGAAGGCCACTGGGAAGTTGCTTATAAAGGCAAGTCTCGAAATCTGAATCTTTGGGCTTAGACTAAAATCAGAACTGTGTTCATGCAGCTAGAATGCACTTTATGTCTCCTCATATATTGAATAATTTCCTGATACATAAAATATGAAAGACCTTCATACGAACTTCCAGAGGGAATGGGAGGCACACCCAGAATTTGCAGGAAAAAAAACAAGCTGTAAACCTTAAGGGAAGTGAATTACAAAAATGCATACACTAGAGAAGTATGAATAAAATTATTTTGCCTACTAGGAGAAATGCCAGGCTCCCTAATACAAAAGCCAAGTGCAAACTAGATAATGTATCAATGAGTGGACTCCTTGTTGCAGACATTTCACTACCCAGCTAGATAACATCATCAGTGCTGGGAGTCAGGTGGAGGAGAAAGAGGAGGACTTGAGAAGTCTTGATCTTTGGTGCTTTCTGACATTCATTGTTTTCCTGAAGACCTTTCATTACCCAGCTAGGTAACATCATCAGTGCTGGAAGGAAGGAGGGTTTGCTGTCTGCTTGTAACTCCCTTCTAACATTGATGATGCTCCCTAGTTGGGTCATGAAATGTCTACAAGAAAGCAACCAAGCTCGGAGAGCACCAAGGATCCCACAGTCCTTGTCGTTGACGTCGTCCTCCACCACCACTATCACCACCACCAAATCTTTCTAGCACTGATGATGTTACCTAGTTGGATCATGAAACGTCTGCAAGAAAACCACCAAGCTCAGAGAGCAGCCAAGGACCGTTCATTTCAACCCTGAGCTACAAATATTCCCTTCTATTGGGTATCAATAAGTGCCAGGCTCAAGCAGCCAAGAACAGTAATTTCTTCAGAGTGGTTTCTTCATTGTTTCTTGCCTGCAGACAGGAACCTTACCAGATTAAAGCCCACATCTGCATAACTATTAGTGCCAGGTTAGGAAGAATGCCCGCCTGGCTCTCTTCCTGTATATCAGGCTGAGTTGCTTCTTTGCTCCTTAAAAAAAGACACCTCCCTTGTGTGATTCAAGTCGAATCAAAGCAGCGTGGATCGATCTGTTTAGCTTTTTTTGTTAAGGGTTTTTTCCAGCACAGCGTGATCCATCCTCTCTTCCTCCATTTTGTCACTTCAGGCTCATCCGAAGTATTTCTGCCCCCTAATCCTACATTTAGTACCTCTCTCTCCAAAAACGAAAACATCCTCTGCGCCCAATTTCAATGCTCCCACTTCCCAATTCTCCGGCACCACGGTTTTCACAGCTGGTACGCTGAGAACTGCTATGAAAAATCGTCCTTCCTTTGCAAGAGAAGTAAGTTAGTCTCCCCCCCCACCTATTGATCAATCTGCTGGATCAAACACATCAGAGGAGAATTAGCCAAAATAAAGACTGCTATTTTTTAACCCTCCCCACCCCTCCTCTCTGTTCCAGGCCAGACCTGCGTGGATATCAAAGATAACATTGTCGACGAAGGCTACAACTTCACACCTAAAGGGGACGACCCCTGCTTAAGTTGCACATGTCACAACGGCGAGCCAGAGATGTGCGTGGCGGCGTTGTGCGAGCGGCCTCAGGGCTGTCAGCATTACTTAAAGGATCCCAAGGAATGCTGCAAATTTACCTGTTCAGATCCTGGTAGGTTCTGGCTTCCTTCATATCCAGTCTTTATTGCAGTCGTAGAACAGAGTCGGAGGGGTAAAATCCAAAGGGTTAGCGATTTTTAAAACTGAAGATAAATAAAACATACGGAGTTCAAAAAAACTAACATAAAACTACAGATAAAATAGATTAGCAGAGTTGGAAGGGACCTTGAAGGTCTTCTAGTCCAACCCCCTGCTTAGGCAGGAAACCCTACACCACTTCAGACAAATGGTTATCCAACATCTTTTTAAAAACCTCCAGTGTTGGAGCATCCACAACTTCTGGAAGCAAGTAGTTCCACTGATTAATTGTTGTAACTGTCAGGAAATTTCTCCTTAGTTCTAGGTCGCTTCGCTCCTTGATTAATTTCCACCCATTGCTTCTTGTCCTGCTGTTTGGTGCTTTGGAAAATAGCTTGACTCCCTCTTCTTTGGGGCATCCCCTGAGATATTGGAAGACTGCTATCATGTCTCCCGTAGTCCTTCATTTCATCAAACTAGACATACCGAGTTCCAGCAACCGTTCTTCCTATGTTTTAGCCTCCAGTCCCCTCATCATCCTTGTTAACTCTTCTCTGTACTCTTTCTAGTTTAGTTTCATTAAAACTAATGCTGAGGGAGCCAGTAGTATCTGAAGATGCTTCTGTGGTCATGGCCAGTGGGATAAATAAATATAAAAAACGAGTCAGTTTGATCTAGTGGTGAAGGCACCAGGCTAGGAACTGGGCGTTAGGGAGTTTTAGCCTTAGCCATGAAAGCTGGTTGGGTGACTTTGGACATCAAGAGATCAAGACTTTGGACATCAAGACTTGTGACTTTGGACATTAAGAGATGTTGAGTTCTAGTCCTACTTTAGGCATGAAAGCCGGCTGGGTCAATTTGGGCCAATCCCCAAGAGATTGGGAATTGTAGTCCTGCCGTAGGCATGAAAAAAAAAAACCAGGTCATTTTGGGTGAATCTCCGGGAGATGGTGGGTTCTAGTCTCGCCTCAGCCACAAAAGCCAGCTGGGTGACTTTGGGCCAGTCCCTCTCTCTCTCTCAGCCCAACCCACCTCACAGGGTTGTTGTTGTTGTGGAGAAAACAGGAGGAGGAAGGTGTATCGGACATATTCACCCTCTTGAGTGATTTATAAAAAGAATAAAAGTGGGATGCAACGGCTAACTCAAAACGACCGTAACACAAAGCTAAGTCTCTTGATATTCCAACAAATCCTCTTGCAGATGGCAACAGCCTGTTCGATTCCATGGCCAGCGGCATGCGCCTCATCGTCAGCTGTGTCTCTTCTTTCCTCATTTTGTCCCTCCTGCTCTTCATGGTCCACCGGCTGCGACAGAGACGCCGGGAGCGCATCGAGTCTCTAATTGGAGCCAACCGTAAGTGTGCGGGTTCACCTTTTTCTGAGGGACGCTTACGGGGAAGTTTGGGTGGCTCAAAGTTTTTGGACTTTCCATGACTTGCCTCGGTGGGTCTTTTTTAGTTTAGTTTAGTTTACTTAATTGTCATTGCACCTCAACACAATGAAATTAAATGCCATCTTCAATGTACATTATGTCTATGAAAATAATCACAAACACGCATCCTTCACATTCTATACATTGAATTGAAAAACCCCAGATATTGCATTAATATTGCACTTTACAGGATAATGCAAAAGAGTTACTGCCCTGGGGTAGAAGCTGTTTTCCAGCCTGTTTGTCCTTTATTTTTATTCTTCTGTACCGTCTGCCAGATGGTAATAGTTCAAATAAAAAGGGTGCCCAGGTTGAGATGGATATTTGAGAATGTTTTGAACTTTCTTAAGGCAGCGGGAGCCATAAAGCTCTTCCAAAGAGGGGAGAGGGCAACCCATGATCGTCTGGGCAATGACCTTAACCCTCTGGAGTGACATCCTACCCGTGCAATTGGCAAACCATACAGAGGTGCAGTATGTTAAAATGCTCTCTATGGTGCAGCGGTAGAAAGTCACCAGCAGTTCTTCATTCAGTTGTTTTCTGAGAAGCCTCAGGTAGTATAATCTCTGTTGGCCCTTTTGACCAGGGCTGCGATGTGAGCACAACTCTTTTAGAGTAACACCCAGAAACTTAAAACTGGCCACTTGCTCCACTCGGTCTCCATCGACAAGCAAGGGCTGGATGTCTGATCTGTTCCTTCTATAATCCACTATAAGCTCCTTGGTCTTATTGGTGTTGAGGACCAAGTTGGAAAGTTGATTAATGTAATATGGATGTCAATTTCAATTCAAGAGGAGAAGACTATACATATTGTGCGCAAGAATTGTGTACCAACTGACACACTGTACAATTGTAAGATGGTTTTATTTTGTTCTTTTATGTTTGCATTTGTCTATGTTTGTTGTTAAAAATAAAAAACTTCTTATTAAAAAAGAAAGAAAGAAAAGTTTTAAATTTTTGAAAGTTAAGAATTGTAACTTAAGTTTTAAAGCTGAAGAGCGAAAGCTCCACGGTTCCACTCTGAACTTGGATGCTTTGCAGAATGAAATTGTAATGATGAGGTCTTTTCATGTCCCTGCACCTCTTTTTTTACAGTGCACCATTTTAACCTGGGCCGAAGGATGCCCGGTTTCGATTACGGTCCAGACGGCTTTGGAACGGGACTCACGCCACTGCACCTTTCCGACGACGGAGAAGGCGGAGCCTTTCATTTCCACGACCCGCCTCCGCCTTACACAGCGTACAAATACCCGGACATCCAACATCCCGATGACCCTCCGCCACCTTACGAAGCTTCCATCAACCCGGAGAACATTCTTTGTTCTCCACCAGGTATCGTTCTTTGCTTTGAAGTCTTGCCCAACACCCTCTTAACTGACTTCTGGTTTCAGCGTTTCCCATTCAGTGAAGCCTTTGATGCTCTCTGAGCTTGGTTGTTTCCTTGCTAACTTCCCTCTGTGCTAGAAGGGAGTGGGGTTTGCGGGGTGAAGGAGAAGGAAAGGGGAGGAGGAGGAGGAAGGGGAAGAGAGTAGAACTGGATTCTGGGGTCCTTGGTGCTCTCTGCTCTTAGCTGTTTTCTGGCAGACATTTCATTACCCAGACATCAGTGCTAGTAAGGAGTGGGGTTTGGTCTCCGAATATATTCTAGTGGCTTGCCCTGTCAACGTTGATGACATATAATACAAACAGAGGCCAAACCCAACTCCCTTCTTCTTCTTCTTCTTCTTCTTCTTCTTCTTCTTCTTCTTCTTCTTCTTCTTCTTCTTCTTCTTCTTCTTCTTCTTCTTCTTCTTCTTCTTCTTCTTCTTCTTCTTCTTCTTCTTCTTCTTCTTCTTCTTCTTCTTCTTCTTCTTCTTCTTCTTCTTCTTCTTCTTCTTCTTCTTCTTCTTCTTCTTCTTCTTCTTCTTCTTCTTCTTCTTCTTCTTCTTCCTCCTCCTCCTCTCCTCCTCCTCCTCCTCTCCTCCTCCTCCTCTTCTCCTCCTCCTTCCTCCTCCTCCTCCTCCTCCTCCTCCTCCTCCTCCTCCTCCTCCTCCTCCTCCTCCTCCTCCTCCTCCTCCTCTTCTTCCTCCTTCTCCTTCTTCCCCCTCCCCTTCCCCTCCTTCAAACCCTTCTCCCATCTAGCACTGATGTTACCTACTTTGGTCATGAAACATCTGCAAGAAGTCAATCAAGCTCAGAGGGCAAAAAGGACCACCTTCCCCCCCACCCCTCCACAAGCCCCCCTCCCTTCCAGCACTGATGATATTACCTAGTTGGGTAATGAAACTTCTGCAAGAAAACAACCAAACTCAGACAGCACCGAGGACAATCCAGAGAGCACCCCACAAGCCTCCTCCTCCTCCCCTTACTCCCATCTAGCACTGATGAAGTTACCTACTTGGGTCATGAAACACTGCAAGAAAGAGGACTTCTGCAAGAAGTCAGCCAAGCTCAGAGAGCGCCAAGGACCCCTCATTTCAACCCCGAGCTGCAAATAGTCTCCTTTAGACCCCTCTCTCTCCTCCTGATCAACCGCCAGAATTTCAGCAGTGGGCTGGGGAGTTGAAATCCATGCATTATGGATCCCAGGATTCCAATCTGCCAAAGTCAGCAGCAACGGTCCGGAAGTAGCTTAGGGCCTAACAGGAATGCATTGATTTGGGCTTGATATGTTGTCCTTGTTTTCCCTTCCTAGATGGGCTCCATCCTCAGATGGGCCCTAACGCTCAGCTGTCCTTAGGAACGGCCGACGCATCTCCGCCACTCCCCGACGCGACTCTTCCTCCTTCCGGCCCGTCTCCAACGGACCTTGAAAACTCTGCTGACAGCAGCACCCTCCTTGTCCTACCAGACACTCCTTTAAGTGAAAGCACGCTCTCGGAGAGCCTGGCTGGCAACCACCACAGCCACTGCTCTCTGAATACCATTGTATAAAAACAACAAAAACAAAAAACAAAAATTGAAACACAATCAGAACAAGAGACACCCCTCCCCCCATTAACTGCCAGTCAGCAATAAACGCCAGTCAGCTGCTTGCGCAGCCCGATGTACGAGGGGATATGCTGGAATTCACGGACTGAAGTTCAGAAATAAAAACTCCCATGTCTGGCCTTTTTCAGATTCTCCTTTTGAGTTTAGACTTGGCCTGGGCAGTCATGTTCCATTCTTAACCTTACTCTCTTCAGAAGAAGAAGAAGAAGAAGAAGAACCAAGTTATAAAGATGGCTGTTCGTTTGTTTGCTTTTTTTTTTTTCTACCGGCAATGGGGGGGAAAAAGAATAGAAGACTGGACGTTTTTAATTTCTTTTTTCTTTTTTTTTAAAGTGGAGGAAAATTATGGATAGATTTTTGGAGGGCGAGGGGGGAAAGGGAACATCCATCTCGCCCCACCCTCCTATAAAATCATGGAGAAGAAAGAGCAGGCAGTGTAGAAAACGCCTGGAATGCCAGGGCGTTAGGATCTTCCAAGAACAGTGCAGCTGGTCAGTGTTGATTCTCCTGCTTGACCAGTCATTGGTTATCATCTTCAAATACAGAAGACTAGATGTTGGGGTTGTTGGGTATTTCTGATCAGCGCACAGGACCATCATCCTTTGAAATATGAATCCAAGGAGAAAGAGACAGGCAACGGGTCCACAAAGTCTTCATCGTCCAGTCCTGGTTTCGAAGAAGAACTGCATGAGTTGGCCAAATGCTTGTTTGTGTCCTAGAAGTAAGCATTAAGGTTCAAATCGATCTGGTTCCTTCACCGTAACGCATTGTAATATTCGACTGGGTCATTTCAGCTCAGTGACTTGTATATGGCATTCTTCTCCTGACTTTTTTTCTCTATTATAAATTTGGGGTGTTGAGTTTTTCGGGACTGAGTTTGGTGTTGGGATAATAGAATTTCCAAGCAGGGGAAAAAAAAAATGTGATTGGACCAATCAGTCCACCTTTAATTTTTCTCTATCGCTGTTCATTTTGCTTTTCGTTCTCAATAGTTAAGATTTCTGAGCTTTCTTTATCCTGCAGGATTCATTCGACGCCTTATAACAGGAGACAAGCAAGGAAAAGAATTTTGGGGTAGGAAAAGAAAGTTGTACAGACTCTCGGCCTCACAAACCTTAGCGAAAGTTGTCCCGTGGATCCTCTTGACGTATATGGAGGTTGGAATTGGGACCTGTTTGGAGACGGGCGAAGGTGGATACCCTCGGTCGTAGTCCAGCATGAATCTCTGAGAAGGACATCTAGAACGTAGAAGGATCTGTCCCCTAATGCTTCCATTCACCTTTCCTACCGAGAGATCTTGGTGGGAACTTGTAGACGTTGAGTTGATTGCAACGTGTAGCCAAGCTGATCTCGATCCACCGCTGGCCTCTTGCCTCCTGAGTAAGCATGCCCAGGTTTAGTTAGCAGAAACTTAGCAGTCCTTCGTTGGTGTGTTCCTGTTGCCTTATGAAAGGCAGGAGGCCTAGAAGGACAGGAGAAACACAACCCATGGTTCAGTACTTAAATGTGTCAGGGTGCCTTCTCATTTCAACCCTTTTCTCATCCTTCTTCTGCATTTCTTATCTACCCCAGTGTAATATTGTTGGCAGGGTTGGCTTTTGGGCCGTTTTAGGAGAGAGTTCTAACCTGGCCAATAACACTCCAGGTTTCCTTGCAGAAGACCGCAGATTTAATCTTCCACATGTCCAGGGATCGCTTGGGAAGACTCCAGCCTGAAAGGGTGGTCTCCCATGGGTGTAGACTTCAGAGACCCTGAAGTGGCTCAGTAGAAAGGAAACCCAGTTGTACTTAACCTTGGTTGGCGAAAACGTGCTTGCAAACAATCACAAATAAATTAGAATCTCATTTTACGGTACCACAATCACGCTGCTAGGCCGTTGCATCCAGACAGTGCTTTCCCTTGGAAGCCTGTGGTAGATGACAGCCGAGGTAGAACTCCACAATTCTGCTTTGCTGACCTCTTAGATCTTGCCCCACAAGATTGGAAGTCTGGTTTCCAAAAAAAAGGGGGGGAGGGGTTTCTCACCGACCTCGGAGGCACTAAGCGACGCCTGAGTGACACAACAATTTTGCCCCAAGTGAGAAACTTGGATCTCTCTTTGGACGAGCGTGGAAATGGCTACAGGGTCCTGGAGGGAAACCAATCTTGAGGATTTCCCCACTCTTCCTTTCCTGCCTCCTAGCTGTGTCAGCCTGGTACAAAGCAACGTTTTCTCTCTCTCTCCTTCCCAAAGCCTGAGGTCAGAATTGTGGATCCAGGGCAGGTACTGAGCGTTTCTGAAGTATGGGGGGGTGGGTGGGAGGAAAGAAAAGGAATAAAAAGCGGGTTATGTGCGTTTTTAGCACACTCATCGGTTTTATACATTGTAGGTACTGACTTTCTTTCTTTGGTTTTATATATGTAAGTGTGAATGGGCTTGGGTGATTGAGCGTTTATGACAAATGTTTTTCAACCTCGGCAGCCGGTGAGGACTTCAAACTCCCAGAATTCCCCAAGCTGGAGTTGAAGGTTCTCCCTTCTTAAAAGTTGCCAAGAGGGAGAAACACTGGTTTATGATTGTGAGCGAAGCACAAGAGCGACACGGGATCGGAAGCTGATGGCCAAACTACATGTCCATGTAAAAAGAGAAGAATTTGGAGGGGAAAAATATAGGCAAATACGGAACTAGTGGTACTGTTATGTTTTGAAATGGCAAAGCTTTCCTTTTTAACATAGATATATAAAAAAAAATCTTTTCCCTAAAACCAGGTTATGCACCAGGTTATTCTTGGGTTCATTGTCACTTCCTCACCACTTCAACGCGAGTTTCAACAGCTCCCATAAAGTTCCTATGTGGAAATAAAACTTTAAAATGCTTACTGCACCCTCCCACAAGGATGGTTGGGGTATGGTTCACACCACACTTGCTCTATTATTGGCTGAAGCTCATTCGTGGCCGTAGCTTGCCATTTCTTAACCCTAAAACAAAATTTAAAAGCTCCTTTTCCATCTCAACAAATTTGACAAAATGTCCTTTGGTATTTGATGTCAGCTTCATTAGAGAAGACAATTCTAAGTGGGTGTAATTTTGGGTTTCTTATTTCTCCCCTGCTTTTAACTGAGAGCATATAGCAGTTTAGAGGTCAAGATTCCCCATTCTGGTTTGGCCTGAATGTGTTTGTTTTTTTAAAAAAAGCATTGCTGCATTTAATCTAAGTCTTATTTGTTTGCACCCTCAAATGGGTCAGATGTCCTAATAAACAAGAGATAAGATTACAGTACGGAAGAACCTGTGATTAAAAGTCCACCATTCATTTCAACTAGAGTGGTACAGGTGGAGAAGAAGTAGGATTCATTGTCCAACTTCTGAGGAACGGGAGAACTGGACTAAATTTCATTTCAACCAGGCTGATACTGGTGGAGAAGAAGGTGGATGGATTGTCCAACTTCCAAGCATCAAGAAAAGTGAATTAAATCGGTACTATTCGATGAGAAACCACCGTTTGCCCGTTCAATCCCTCCACCATTCATTATTTTGATTCCCCCCGCCTAAAAAAAAATCAAAGAGCTTGTTGAAACCAAAAATCCCTTCTTGCTTTAAGGCTGTAACGGGAAAGGTAGACTTGGGAAAAACCTGGAGTAAACCAATGGGGGTTCAAACGATAAGGGAGCTCTACAGATTTGGACTTCAGGCCCATTTGGATGCGGCCAGCTCTTTTCTAGCTCCATCATGCAAAGGGGATGCTCGGCTTTTGTACGCTTGGGAAAGGCAATGGGTGTGTGCGCGTGAGCAAGTGTGCCAATCAGTGAATCACTGCTTTTTATTTTCTTTTTGGGAAGATTTTTTTTCGGCTGAATTTGCCAGTCTTGTGCTGTCTGTTTGTGGCTGAATTGAATTGTGGCATGTGTGTACAAAAAAAAAAGGGGGAGAAAAATAAATTAAGATTTTGATATTTCATGGAACGGTATGCAGAAATGAAATTTGATACTGTAATAAGTTGGTCCCTGTGACATTTTTATGTTCTAATATTTTGATTCCCACTCCCCCAAGGTTTTTATTTTGGGGAAGGGGTGGAGAAGGGTAGGGGTTTTGGGGGGGGACACTAATCTTTTTTCTTTTCCCAAGATGCTGTGAGAGACATTCCATCTAGATGCCAAATAAATTATGTTTTGTTGAGATGAATCTACCTTCAACTTTTCTGTGTGTTTATTCTTAAGGGAAGAAGGTGAACGCTCACCAATTCTAATGGTTCTCAAAAGGAGGTGCTTCGAAAGGCTTTTATGAAAAGATTATCCTGCATGTCAGAATTGCAGAGGTCTCTGCCAGCAGCCTTGATTTCTGTTCCAGAATGGGCAAGAAATCTGACCTGCAATCAAGCAATTACCTAGCTTCCTCTTAATTGGAGGTGGACACAATTTTAATTGAAGTAGAATTTTTCTACCTTGGAGAGCTCCTGCAATACCCTTGTTGTAACTGCAGAGGGTGGTGCTTTCAAATATATTCTTAAGCTGCGAAGTTCTGTAAGATTTCAAAAGTGTTCCCCCAGAAAAAGAAACATGGAAACGGAATAAAGAAAGATTGGGATTACGGAGCCGAGAGTCAGAGGTGGGAAGAAAATTAAAGGATGTAAAGGAATTTGGAATTCGACTCGAAGAATGAAATGGAGAAAGGCACAAACAGGAGGGGTTTGAAGAGAAGAGATTACATGGTCTGATGATAGAAGGAAAAAGAAAGACCCTCACACAATCCCTCTCTTGATTTCGTTTCGTGTGAATTGGGATGGAAAGAAATTTGGGGCGGTTTCAAGATTCTTTTAATACACTGACAACAATAAATTAAGATTCCTTCCCCCACCCCACCATAAAAGCTTCGCTGAAGATATGGTCTGAACCAGTGCTGTTTATTAATTTGTATTCCATCTTTATTAACTTTTACAAATAAGGCGGTGAATATATCCAACACCTTAATCCTACTTTCCCCGTAACAACAACCTGTTGAGGTGGGATGGAATAGGGGAGTGACTGGCTTTAAGTCACCTATCTGGCTTTCATGCCTAAGGCTGGATTAGAACTCACTGTCTCCTGGTCACTGGCCCAAAGTAACTCAGCTGGCTTACATGCCTAAGGCAGGACTAGAAAGTCACAGTCGCCTGGTTTCTTAACTGCTAGATCAAACGGACTTGTCACTAGATGGTTTTCCCATCTAATTGAATGGAAAAATGGAGAACTGGTTAATCCAGCACAGGTTAACAAAGGGGATACGTGGCCCTGGGAGTAAATTTCAATCTTGGCCCAAAACAATGGCTTCAAACAAATTGAGCTTGGCTGATACCAATTTGGAAGGATCCAACGATGCTCTCACACCCGACTGTCACAGCCCTGAATTAATTGGATTTGAAGCTAGCAAGTTGGCTGTTTTGGGCTGACAACCAACACAGCTGGTATTTTGTCTGCCGGCTCAAAATAGACATTGTAAATCACTACAATACAGGCCAGTGTTTTTTCAAACTTGGCCACTTTTTTAAGATGTGTGGAATTCAACTCTTGGCATTCCCCAGCGAGCATGTTGGGAGTTTGAAGTCCATGCATTATCGGAAGCACAAGCAAACATCAGGACAACATTCTTCTACACGACCAAATTGATAGATTAAGGGGTTAGGGCTGACTCTCTGGAATTCTGGGAATTGAAGTCCACAAATACAAAGAGGGCACAGTTCCTCACCTCTGGTTAGTTATGGAATTAAAAAGTATTAAAGAGGAAGAAGAATTAAGATGGTCATAATTGTGGTAGATCATAGCTAAAATAGTACACGATAGTCCTAATTTTTTGTTATTTTTTCAGTAGCTTTTTATACTTTTATGGTATTAAAAGTTAGTTCTATAAAGTCAAATATTCATGTAACTGGTGTTTGTGGGTTCCCTGTAGAAAATACACATGTGATCTTTAGGAGAAACACCAATGTTTTAAACCTCCATATATATAGTAATTTCTACCCAGAATAACATTTATCATTTAATAGAGTCACTTCAACAGGGAGATGGACAGCCTATCTATTTAATAAATAAAAAATTAAAATCGTACCGTTGAATGTAATTTATCTGGAACCAGGAGAAATGTAAAAGATTTGCCCTTGTAAAAAAAAAAAAAAAACCCATAGGGGAAAAGGGTGAAGGAAATAAAATATTTTTTTTTTGGCCTGATGTTCAATATTACATCATTTGCAATGCCCTTTGCTTCAGAAGCATTCTTGCTGAAGGCATCGTGACAAACATACATTTAAGTATTCCCTGAAAACTGTCCCTTTTATGTTCTAAATCAACATTTTTCTGTCTCTTGCCAATTAAAATCTGGAATTTGTGGTTCTTGGCTGGCTTGTTGAGAGCTCATGTTGAAGGCAGTTGGCTGGTCCTCCACAGCTTTTGAGATGAGATGGTTTCCATTTTTGGAAGCTGGTCCTCCACAGCTTTCCTCTCCATGATTTTGTTGGCACAAAGCTCTGATGTTCTCATTTGAAAATAAGTTTAAGGGAATGGCCCAGCAATGGTTGAATCTTTTATCTATTGGACCCTTTGTCCATTCTCTCTCTTCTGTTGAATTTTCATCTCTAAACCCTTAAGGCACTATTCCTGGCTTTACAAATAGGCCTTGAATTATGTCCACTTATGGGACGCGGTGGCTCAGTGGCTAAGACGCTAAGCTTGTCGATCAGAAAGGTCGGCAGTTTGGCGGTTCGAATCCCTAGCACCGCAAAACAGTGAGCTCATGTTACTGGTCCCAGCTTCTGCCAACCTAGCAGTTCGAAAGCATGTAAAAATGCAAGTAGAAAAATAGGGACCCCTTTGGTGGGAAGGTAACAGCATTCTGTGCACCTTCGGTGTTCAGTCCTGCCGGCCACATGACCATGGAGACGTCTTCAAATAGCGCTGGCTCTTCGGCTTTGTAACGGAGATGAGCACCGCCCCCTAGAGCCAGAAACGGGTAGCACGTAGGTGCAAGGGGAACCTTTACCATTACCTTAACAAAAGAATTCTGATGATTGTTGGGTTTCAACCACAAACCCTAATCCAGATTCAAACTCTTTTGCTTCTCTGGTTTGTCCTACAGAAGAAGCTGCTCACCCTCTTCTTTTGAGAAGGAGATTTTCCTTCCATCTATTCCTTTTTTTTCTTTTTGCAGTTGTATCATTTTTGTTATCTGTGTGACAGCCACCTCCTACCATTAGGTATGCGTGTTCTTGCTTCACCCAAGGAGCAATTCTCCCCGCCAGCAATGTTGCAGCTGACAAAGACAGATTTCTTTCCCCCCTACCTTCAACGGCTTTCTTTCAACCCACATCTGTTGCGTTTGGCATCAAAATTGTGGAATCTATTGCCTGCTGTTAAGCCAACTGCTCAATTTAGCTCATTCTGAGATTCAGAAGAAGCACTTTCTGAATCGAGTTACCATTTTTAACCAAGGTCAGCTGGAAGAACTGTCAAGATCCACACGAGCGAATCAGGACAACCTATCCATTTTGCCCTACAAACAGGGATGCCTACATCAACTTCCATCACATCCCCATGATGTACCTTCTAGATTTTTACACCTCCTCCTAAACGCAAGCTGCGTTTTTTGTTTTTAAACAAATGAAGCTAAATTCAGTCGGTTTGTTTAGTAAAATGGAGGATTTGCACAATACAATAACATTTTCTGACAGAACAATCAACCAATGGAACAGAAGTTGCCTTCGGAAGTGGTGGGAGCTTCATCACTGGAAGCTTTCAAGAAGAGACTGGACTGCCATCTGTCAGAAATGATGTAGGGTCTCCTGCTTGGGCAGGGGGTTGGACTAGATGACTTCAAGGTCCCTCCCAACTCTGTTAATCTGTTAAAATACTTCAGCAACACGGCCAACAAAGCGACTCCATTCCTACAACACATGATGCCTAAACAAACACTAGTTTCAGGTGATGATCCTTTTCACTGAACCTGCTAAGATAATGGTTGGGTTCATATGATACTTCGAACTATGAATTACCCACCCCATTTTTTGCATAGATTAATGGGTCTAACCCACCAGTGTGTTGGCAACCCCCAAATCCTGGCAATACAGTAAACCATCCTATTATTAAATGTGGGCATCGATATGGTGTCTAGCTTAATGGAAAAAAGGACTAGGGATGACATGATAGAAGTGTTCCAATATTTGAGGGGCTGCTCCAAAGAAGAGTGGGGGGTGGGGTCAACCTATTCTTCAAAGCCCCTCAAGGCAGGACAAGAAGCAATGGATGGAAACTGGTCAAGGAGAGAACCAGCCTAGATGGTTCTAGAAATTTCCTATCAATGAGAACAATCAGCCTAGAAATTTCTTATCAATGAGAACAATCAGTGGAATAGGACAACTGTTTATGTGAAATGGTATAGGGTTTCCTGCCTGAGCAGGAGGTTGGACTAGAAGATCTCCAAGGTCCCTTCCAAATCGGTTATTCTGGAGCAAATCTAGCCATTGCACTTTAATAAGGCATGGCTGAAGAGTTAGCATATTGGACAAACTTGATGTTCAGTGTGCTTTATTTGGAAAACCACAGTTAAGCAGAAAGGGTCTTAATGTCACATGCAACCAATCACTGTTTATTTAGACCACAAGCCAGGTCTTCTGCATTCCATGGTCAAGTCTCTCTATAAAAAGCCGGGGATTGTTCCTGGCAAATAATACCTTGAGCTGTTTACATGCGGATGTTTAGGCCATGAAACTTTCTAATGATAATTGATGGTAGTCTGGATGCCAAGCCAGCAAGTGAATTTCCAAAGAACTGACTTTGCTGAGTCCAGCTAGAGCCCTCCAGAATTACACACACAAAAAAACCCCCCCTAAAACTTGCTTGGCAGGGGAATCTCTTCCCATCTCTTCCTTATTCTAAAGGTAAAGGTAAAGGTTCCCTCGCACCTACGTGCTAGTCTAGTCGTTTCCAGCTCTAGGGGGTGGTGCTCATCTCCGTTACAAAGCCGAAGAGCCAGCGCTGTCCGGAGACGTCTCCGTGGTCATGTGGCCGGCAGGACTAAACACCGGAGGTGCACGGAACACGGTTACCTTCCCACCAAAGGGGTCCCTATTTTTCTACTTGCATTTTTACATCCTTTCAAGCTGCTAGGTTGGCAGAGAGAGTACCAAGGATTGATTCCACAATTCAACTCTGAGCTACCTACATGGAGTAGTTTTAGAGTACCCCTGTGTATATTTGTAAAGGAAGAAATTGCGGAATCCTTGGTGCTCTCTGAACTGAGCTGTTTGTTTGCTAATGTTTTATTACCCAACTAGGTAACATCTAGCCGAGCTACGTATATACTCTATAGCCATCTGGCTTTACTCACAGGGCACCAGAGAGATTGTGAATGAGAAATACTCACCCTCTAAAGAAGGCTTTGTCTGACTTTCAGGGCAGCTGTGAAAATCCCTGATTACTGTTGAACACAAAGATCTTTTCTGGGGAAAAGCCCAGGGAGACAGAGACTAGAAGAAACCAAACGTCCTCTATTCTCCAGGTCGCTGGTACCTTCCAGATGTAGTGAAATACATTTCCCAGGACTCCTATATGCTTCCAAAAGTTAACCTCCAGGCTCCCAGAGTTAATCAGAAGTTGGAAGGGACCTTATAATCCAACCGCCTGCTCAAATAGGAGACCCTAGACCACTTCAGACAAATGGCTGTCCAGCCTCTTCTTGAAAGCCGCCAGCGATGGAGCTCCTGCAACTTCTGAAGGTAACTTCTGTTCCATTGGTTGATTGTTTTCAACGATGAATTTTCTCCTTCGTTTTAGGTTGCTTCTCGCCTCGATTAGTTTTCAGCCAGTGTTTCTTGCCCTGCCTTCTGGTGCTTTGGAAAAATAGGTTGACTGCCAATGAAGGAAGCCAATGGCATGATTCACTTAACAACTGCAGTGATTCACTTAACAACCATGGCAAAAAGGTCATAAGATTGGGGGTGACTCACTTAATGCCTTACTTAGCAGTGGAATCTCTGGTTCCAATTGTGGCTGTACATTGAGAACAATTTGTATTGTTTTAGGGGAACTTTATATAAATGAACATAATAGAGAAGAAAAAACAGATCTGAGAAATAGACAAACACAGAAACACCAACATATATACTCCTAAAATACATGATTTGCGGGGTGGGTGGGGGAAGCATGATACATTAAGGGAAAGAAATTCAGAAATTCATTAAGGGAAAGAAATTGCAAATTTCCTTGATCCCTTTTCATTTAAGCTGATGAAGAAGAAAGGTTAGAAAAAATGAAATGCTAAGCAAAATGCAGTGGCAGGCATTTTTAACAGTTGGACATGAACGGCAGGATCTTATTCTGCATCTCCTGGCTGATTTGATCTCACTAGATTATTCCAAATTTCACTGACTGTCCTTCAATAGTCCTTCGGAGCATCACAAAGGAAAATTTCTAGTTCTCAAAACCTTGTGTGTCTTTCTGTGCCTGTTCTCAGTTTTGTAACACCTCATATCAGGTTGTATAGCCTGCAAGACTAGATCAACTGGTCAATCATCTCTACCTCGCTAGATAATTTTGGGATAAGTCTACCAGAAGCTCTCAAAACCAACATGGTTGACTTCCCATGCTGTAAACTAGGTTCCAAGCAACCTTATCTGTGATGTAGTCATCTTTGCATAGTCCCATTCTATGGCTTCTAGAGCTATGTCCATAAACTTGGAGGACCATGGAAATTTACAACACCACATTAATCCTTTGGAAAGATTTGCTAGAGAGGAACATAAAACATAGAATAGTAGGGCTAGAAGGTCTTCTAGTCCAACCTTCTACTCAAGAAGAAGACCCTCTACCATTTAGGACATATTATTGTCCAATCTCTTTTTGAAAACCTTGAGTTATAGAGCACCCACAACTTCTGAAGGCAAGCTATTCCATGGATTAATTATTCTTCCTGTCAAGAAAGTTCTCCATTCTACCTTGGAACTCTCTTTAATAAGCTTCCACCCATTCTTTCTTGCCCTGTCTTCTGATGCCCCACCCTCTTCTCTGGGACAGCTCCACAACTGCTCAGGTCTCAAGGAAGAACATAGACAGCCCTCCAATATAGTTGTAGAATTTTGACCAAACGTTCTAGAGAAAGCAAGAAAAGAGAAATAGAAAGAAACGAGATAGATGAGAAAGAAGAAATATCTTGGAGAAAATCAAAAGCCTGGACCAAAAATGGTTGACTTTTCAAGAGTAGACCACCTCTTCTCGGCCGAGGGGTGTACTTCCTTCCTTCCAAGATCTTAGTAGACTGCTGTGTGAGAAAAGAGTTGGAACTAAAGGAATATTAGCACATCCAGCATGAAATGTCGTGCCAGGTCTCTTCAGGGTAAACGAAACGATTCCAAAATCAACTCAAGGACAATCAGAAATTTTTTTTTTGGAAAAACCCAGGGAGATCAAACGAGCAGGGGGAGAATCCCAGGGGATCCAAGCACTGAAGCGACTTCAAAGTATAGAACGAGACCGTGTCGTTCAAAGGCAGCTCTTAAAACCCAATTCCTTTGGCGCGATTCCAGCTCAAATGAGTGAGAAAGGAAGAAAAAGCAAAATCCATTATGTTATTTATTGGTTATGCTGCCTTTTCTCTTTTGATAAATAACTCAAGGTGGCAAATGTATCCAACACACTTTCCTCCTCCTGTTTCCCCCACAAAACAACAACCCTGTGAGGTGGCTTGGGCTGAGAGGGACTGGCCCAATGCCACCCAGCTGGCTTTCATGTCTAAGGCAGAACTAGAACTCACCGTCTCCCGGTTTCTAGCCTGGTACCTTCACCCCTAGGCCAAACTGCCTCTTTATATACAGCAAAAAGGCAACGTTCTTCTAACTCATTCGTGGCCCATCGCCAGGAGACAGTGAATTCTAGTCCCGTCTTAGCCATGAAAACAAGCTGGGCGCCTTTGGGCCAATCACCAGGAGGTGGTTAGTTCTAGTTCTGTCTTAGCCATGAAAGCTAACTGGGTGTCTTTGGGCTGGTTCCCCCTCCTCCCTTTCCCTCCCCTTCCCCTCTCCCACCCTTTCTCTCTTTCCATCCCCCCGCCCTCCGCCCAACCTACCTCTCAGAGTTGTCCTTATGGGGGGAAAGGAAGAGGAAGGGGTGTTGGGTATGTTCTCCACCTCGAGTTATGTATAAAAATAATAATAATGCAGGCAGGAGATAAATAAATAATGAGTAACAAATAACAGAACACTCATGCCAAACCTCCTTCCTTTTCTCACTGCATTCCCCACCTCCATGCTATCTCGGTTAGCATCTTTTTTTCGTCCATCGACTTCCATCCACGGTCCGGGAAAGCAGGAAAGCTTTCCTTAGCTTTCCCCCTCCCGGATGTCCGCATCTTCTCTTGTATCCAAGGCAGTTCCTCTTAGGGTTCCCCTCCCCTATAAATAGACCCCGTGTCATCCCCCATCTGTCTTGTCTTTTCTTTTTAAAGCTTTGCTCTCTGTTCTCCCTCCGTCCCGTTCTCAGGAGAGAAGGAGTTAAAAAAAAAGAGCCACCGTTCTCCCTGTGATGAATATTTAACAGCCGCCAGGCTGAACCTCTGGATTTCTTCTCGGTGCGTTTTGCTTTTGACGGCGGCGGAGGCTGAGGGAGCAGCCTCCATCCTTTTCAGGGGGTGAAAACGACTCCCAAGGACAGCATCGTTGCTCTGACCAGCCAGCCCTCCACGCCATTCCCTCTGGATTTGCCGAGGTGGAAACCAAGAACCAAGGACACACGCCTGTTGGCTTGCCAGAGTCTTCCCCATTTGGAATTCCCACAGAGTTTTGGGTTGGTTTTTTTTTTTGGTTTTTTTTTGAGATCTCCCAAGCTCAGGGGAAAAATGCCAGACCTTTTAGGAATAACTTTCCTGGCTCTTTCTTGGATGGTTCATGCAGGGACAACAGGTGAGTTTGAAGGATGGAGTCGCTTCTACTGTCGGTGCAAACTTAAGAGTTTGAGGAGAGGGGGCAATTGTGCAACACACAGGTTTATGGGATCTTTCTTGGAGTCTGGACCTCAAGTTCTGTCAAACAGAGTTCAGGGACACTCCTGATCCCCATATTTACTTGGAGTAGAATAATCTGAGTTCAGGAATCAAGTCTCTCAATAGAAAACCTTCGTTATTCCTCCAAACCCTGTTTTTTTTTTACCCTTCTCTCTCTCCAGGAGTTCTTCACTTCACTAACAAAATTTGGGGATTTCATTTGGGTGCCCCTGAGGTTAAGCCACTGTGAGCTGGAAATCTTTGCCGAGGTCTTTTTGGAAGAGATCTCGATCTATCTTTAACCTTGCCCTTTTCTCTCAGCTTGGATCCACTTGTTCTAAACACCTGTTGGTTTGTGGGAGATGTTCCTGCACAAATGTCAAACGTTCTTGGATTTGGCTCTCCCCTGTGGAGCCTTTGTCTGTTGTTTACCTCATTTGGTGATGGCCGTCCGCTGGAGATCCAACACTCATTGTTGTCCTCAGCTGATGTCAGTTCTATTCCAGGGCATGCTTTGTAGTGTGGAATTGACCAGTGGTGGGATTCAACTGGTGTAACGACCGGTTTGCTGAGTGTGTGCTTTGCCTGAACCTCTCCGTACCAGCTGAATCCCACTCCTGGAGTTGACCAAACAGAAGATCTTTGGGCCAACGGTCTCCTGAGAAGGGGGTCTCCATTCAGGGGCTGTCACAGATTTGAGGGCCTGTCACAAAGAAGAGGGTGTTGACCTATTTTCCAAAGCACCTGACAGCAGGACAAGAAATAACTGGTCAAAGGGCCCAGCAGAAATTATACGACCTGAGACTGAATGAAAAACTGCTGGTGACCTTCTACCGCTGCACTATAGAGAGTATCTTAACTTACTGTACCTATGTAGGGTTTGCCAATTGCATGGGGCAGATAGGATGTCACTCCAGAGGGTTAAGGTCATTGCCCCTCAGAGGATCATGGGTTGCCCTCTCCCCTCTTTGGAAGAGCTTTAGAGCCCCCACTGCCTTAAGAAAGTTCAAAACATCCTCAAAGATCCATCTCATCCTGGGCACCCTTTTTTTGAACTATTACCATCTGGCAGACAGTACAGGATAATAAAAACAAGGACAAATAGGCTAAAAAACAGCTTCTATCCCAGGGCAGTAATTCTATTGAATTACACCAAGCCACACCATGCCCGCTAAGCCACGGCACAGAACCAGTAGTAAAAAAAATTTGAATCCCACCACTGAATCTGATCTTCCACCAACTAGGTGCAACATTAGTCTCCCAGCTGAATATCAGGTAGTCAAAACCCACAGTTTCTATTGTGGTATGCTTACTACAGACCTTATTAGCAAAAAGTTCATCTATTTCTTCTGTTTGGTTGCGTGGTCTGTAATATACACCTGGGGCAATGTCATTCTTCCCCCCCCCTTTTATATTGACTGAAATGCATTTGAGACTTTTTCCCCCCCAATCATTGTTCTGCGGTATTCTCTTGCGCAGAACATAGAGTAACAGAGTTGGAAGGGCCCTTGGAGGTCTTCTAGTCCAACCGCCCCGCTCAAGCAGGAGGCCTTAGCAACGAAAATTTTGGTCTCCGTTATCGTCGTAAGTTGAGGATTACCTTCCTTGAGAAGAATTGCAGGATGGGTGAGAAGTCTTGCAAAGGGGAATGTTATAAAAATAAATACGGGCAGGTTCCCGGGGATAATTAGAGGAGAAAAACTAATATTGAACGTGGAACGGTTCTGTGAGAGAGACCGCTTGTCGATGCATGATAAAAAGCCTTTCAGATCTATTATTAATAGACTGAAGATAAAAAAAGAAAAATCAAAAGAAGATTTTTTTTCTCTCTCTTTTAGAGGTCAGGCGAAAGGAAAAAAAGGTAGAGGGCTTGGTCAGAAATTTAAAAGGTTGGGGAAGAGATCAAAAGCATTTTTAAAGTGTTAGAAGGAGTCTGATTTTTAGGGAAACAGAAGGTTGTGATCTTCAGCTCTTGAGTGATTTCTGAGTTTTAGCTCATGGCGGAGAAAATAAGGATCTTCAAATCAAGACGGCATCTATAACAGATGTAACAGAACAACAGAGTTGGATGGGATCTTGGAGGTCTTCTAGTCCAACCCCGCTGCTGAAGAAAAAGACCCTATAATATTTCAGACAAATGGTTGTCCAATCTCTTCTTGAAAGCCTCCAGTTGTGGAACACCCATGAATTTTGGAGATGGCTGATTGTTCTTACTGTCGGGAAATTTCCTCCTTAGTTCCAAGTTGCTTCTCTCCTTGATTAGTTTTCATTCGTTGCTTCTTGTCTGCCCTGTTGTGCTTTTGGAGAATAGCTTGACTCCCTCTTCTTTGGGGCAGCCCCTCAAATACTGGGACACTGCTATCATGTCACCCCCTAATCCTACAGGAATCTGGCTTCCGCATTGACTTTGCTTGTCAGAAGCTGGCTGGGAAGATCTGAAAGGGTGATTTCCCTCTTCCTCCTCTTCTTTGCAAACCCCACCCCCTTCCAGCACTGATGATATAACCTAGTTGGGTAATAAAACGTCTGCCAGAAGACCACCAAGCTCAGAGAGCACCAAGGATCTCAGAGTCTGCTTCGTCCTCCTCTTTACAAACCCCACTTCCTTCCAGCCCTGATGATGTAACCTAGTTGGGTAACAAAACGTCTGCAAGAAGACCAACCGAGCTCAGAGAGCACCCAGCACACCATAGCTCAATCTTGAGCTGCAAATATTCTTTTTCTAAAAAAGAAGAACATCCTAAATGGATGGGGGGGAAAAAAAATCAAACACAGCTTTCCAGATGCACCTTCTTGATAGCTACCTGCTGTGTTCTCCGAACCTTCTAACTCACAACTGATCAATCAAGAGAGAAAAGTCCATTTCTTTTTTTTTTTCTTTAATGACTCGGCTCAGTTAAAAGTTCCTGATGTCCGTTTTCCATTACACCATTGATTGCCCAGCTGTCTTCCTGAGGATCTTGGATTGCGAGCAATAAAGCTAAATCGGACATGATTGTCCAAGAAACCACCGGAGGGAAGATCTGTTTCCTGAAGCATGAGAGATGGAGGTGCGTTGTTGTTTTCTTCGGAGCCGTTTCTTTGGAGTTTTTTTTTTGTTTTTAAGAAATTGATCTCCGCTTCTTTCTTCTCTGCAACCCAATTTTAAAGTCGTCTTACCTGGGGAGAGTGGAATGAAAAGCTAAGCCAGCTCTTCTTGATTTTTGCTCTGCTCAAAAAAAATGAAATGAGATTTCTTGGCTCTTCCATTTTTCTGGAGAGCTGCGAGTAATATCTGGAACTGCATTAAACTAATTGTTATAGCAGGAATTTAGAACACGGAACATGGAATAATAGAGTTGGAAGGGACCTTGGAGATCTTCTAGTCCAACCTCCAATTCTGGTAGGAGACCCTATGCCATTTTGGACAAATGGCTGCCCAGCCTCTTCTTAAAAGCCTCCAACTTCTGAAGGCAATCCATTCCACTGATTAATTGTTTTTACTGTCAGGAAGTTTATCCTTATTTCTAGGTTGGATCTCTCCTTGGTAAGTCTCCACCCATTACTCTCTGGTGCTTTGGCGAATAAATTGATTCCTTTGTCTCTGTGAGAGCTCCTCAAATTTTGGAAGACCACTATCATGTCTAGTTAGACTAGACATACCCTGTTCCTACAACCGTTCATTTAGAAGTGACTCAGATAGAAAATACTGCATCCAGTTTTGCCAACGTGCCTACCGTCCCTGTCCTATTGTTTCTCTTATTCTTTTATTTTTCTTATATGTACCCATTTCATGTATTCACAACTATGTATACGCTTATACTTATTATCTTGTAAACAATTGGCAAATCAAATAAATAAAATAAATAAATAAATAAATAAATGTTGAATTCCTAGAAAAAGTACAGAGAAGAGCAACCAGGATGATGAGGGGACTGGAGGCTAAAACATACGATGAACAGTTGTAGGATCTGGACATGGCTAGTCTAGGGAAGAGAAGGACCAGGGGAGAGAGGAGAGCACCTTCCAATACATGAGGGGTTGCCATAGAGAGGAGGAAGGGGTCAAGCTATTTTCCAAGGCACCTAAAGGCCGGACAAGGAATAATGGATGGAAACTGACCAAGGAGAGATTCAACCTGGAAATAAGGAGAACTTTTCTGATAGTGAGAACAAATCAACCCATGGAACAGAAGTTGTCTTTGGAAGTTGTGGGAGCTTCATCACTGGAAGCTTTCAAGAAGAGACTGGACTGCCATCTGTCAGAAACGTTCTCCCATGTGGGCAGGGGGTTGGACTAAATGACCTACAAGGTCCCTTCCAACTCTGATAATCTGTAAAGTCTGTCAAGATACACCCCTGATTAACGAGTATAAGGAGCAGGAAGAAGAAGAATCAGACAATCAAACTTTCAAGATTCAGGTGTTACGGACAATCTCAATCAAAATCTTTTTCTCACTTCTGGGCTGTTTTAATTGGATTGAAATTCTAATGCTACCCACCAGAGTTAAATGTCTATGGAGATTTTCCAACATCCAGGTCACAGATTGTCCCAAAGGTGCTTTTTCAAAAGGCAACTGGACTTTGTTTTTCCTTGAAGATGTTTTGCTTCTCATCCAAGAAGCTTCTTCAGTTCTGGATGAATGGTGAAGGATGGAAGGATTTGCAAAGAATATAAATCCTTCTACTCTCCGCCGTTCAATCAGAAATGAAGAAGCTTCTTGGATGAGAAGGGACTTCAAGGAAAAAAATGAGCCCAGTTGCCTTTTGAAAGTATGCCACCAGAGTTAGTTCTTTCTTCATTTTTATTCTATTTTTGCTAATCCAAATTTTCTCTTCTCCACTTTCCATCTCCTGCTTTTCCAGGTCTTTGGTGTTATGATTCCCAGGATCCAAAATGCGGTGAGTACCGGAGACAGATTTCTGAAGATACTTCTTGGAAAGATTTTGGGTGAATGTACCCCTCATCAGGGACATGGTGGCTAAGATGCTGAGCTTGTCAATCAGAAAGCTTGGCAGTTTGGCGGTTTGAATCCCTAGCTGCTGCTTCTTCTTCTTCTTCTTCTTCTTCTTCTTCTTCTTCTTCTTCTTCTTCTTCTTCTTCTTCTTCTTCTTCTTCTTCTTCTTCTTCTTCTTCTTCTTCTTCTTCTTCTTCTTCTTCTTCTTCTTCTTCTTCTTCTTCTTCTTCTTCTTCTTCTTCCTCCTTCCTCTCCCTCTCCTCCTCCTCCTCCTCCTCCTCCTCCTCCTCCTCCTCCTCCTCCTCCTCCTCCCTCCTCCTCCTCCTCCTCCTCACCTTACTCCCATCTAGAACTGATGAAGTTACCTACTTGGGTCATGAAACACCTGCAAGAAACTTCACTTTTTAAAATCATGTCTGCCTATCAGAAGCTCATATTTTCAAATGCTGTTCCAGTGTGTCCATGAGGCTGGTAGGCTGCTTAGAATATTCTACTTTTGTAGAAAAGTTCATATTTTATGAAGAATGAAAACTCGCATCATTCGCATCCGTTTATGGAAACTGAAGACCATCTGCGGGTCCCAGGTGTGCAAATCCAGTCTTAAAACATCCATGCCTGGGGTCATAAACCAGACAGCACCATTCCTTGTGGAGGGCCCAATTCTACCTATCTGGCTATATCTTCCTTTTTTTTTTCTAGCCAGATGGGTTGACATCTAATCAAAGCTCTGACTCATAGCGGCATCTTTGTTGTTTTCTCTAGAATCTATTTGGAACCCAGAAGCTTTCTTGCGGGGGAGTAAAGTCTCAGTGATGGTGGCTTCCTGGTTTGATATTTTTATTTGGAATAAACTTATCCCGAAATAATCAGGTGGAGAAATGACGCTACCAAGTAGTAAGACAGATACCCACAAATCCATGTTAATTCTTGGCTATGACCCAGTAACATAGAGATGTCGAAAGTAAAACAAACCAAGAATGGAGCTGGGGCTCTTTAGAAATAGACAGCCACAGATGCTAGAAGAGCTTGTTTTATTTGTCAGACTAAATATGGGCCCAGCAAGGAAATCCTGCTGAATTATAAATAAGCAAAACCTTCTTGTGAAGTTTAATGAAGACCGTTGCAGGAGGAAAGTCAAAGGAAACAACAAAGGAAAGTTAATGATTCTGTTGAATGCAACATTTGTAGACGACCAATTTTCTGGCAAAGGGTTGATCTATACCAGAATCCTGCTCTGAGAAAAGAAATAGATATATTGCTTCCCTTTAATTGAGGCTGGATGGAAAGGTTGGGGGAAAAAAAAAAACCCTTTCCGTTGTTATAAGAAGGTTGCCATAATTGGCAGCAATGAATATTGATCCGCGTGGCAAAGAAATAGGTATGGAGAATGTCTTCCCTGCAGTGGAATGGCTTGCCTACGGAAGCTGTGGGTGATTCATCACTGGAGGTTTTAAAGAAGAAAATGGAAAGGAAATTTGTCTGAAATTGTATAGGGTCTCCTGCTTGAGTAGGGGGTTGGACTAGAACAGTAGTCACCAACCACTGGGCCCGGAACCACTGGTGGTCCATGGGAAAATTTTGGTGGCCCACAGAGAAATGTCACCCCCAAAGCAATTAATCCAGGCTGCACAGGATTCTCTCTCTCTCTCTCTCTCCCTCCCTCCCTCCCTCTCTCTCTCTCTCTCTCTCTCTCTCTCTCATGAATGCTTGCAGGAACTAGGTATGTCTTAGTCTGATCAAAAGAAGGACTAGGGGAGACATGATAGCAGACTTTCAATATCTCAGGGGCTGCCCCAAAGAAGAGGGAGTCAAGTTATTGTCCAAAGCACCAGAAGGCAAGACAAGTAGCAATGGGTGGAAACTAATCAAGGAGAGAAGCAACTTAGAACTAAGGAGGAATTTCCTGACAGTGAGAACAATTAACCAGTGGAACAACCTGCCTCCAGAAGTTGTGGCTGCTCCAACACTGGAAGTTTTTAAAAAGATGTTGGATAACCATTTGTCTGAAGTGGTGTAGGGTTTCCTGCCTAAGCAGGAGGTTGGACTAGAAGACCTCCAAGGTCCCTTCCAACTCTAAGTCCCTTTTCTAACTATTAGGTATCCTCATCACCTTGGATTATTTATAAAAATAATCAAGGCAGGATATCCATTAAAAAAAATCAAGGCAAGCTATTCTCAGCCTCCCTGTGCGACATCCTAGCTTTGCAATGTTCCTCTGGTCTCTTTAGGTCCTTCTCACTGGAAGGAGATCGCATCAGGGTGTGGCGGACAGAACCAGTCGCCCATTAACATCGATAGAAGAAAAGTGAGACGGGACTGGAGCTTGGATGAGATTCTGTTTGAAGGCTACGACCAGGCGCCTCCAGGCAGATGGAGACTAATGAACAACGGCGATGAAGGTGAGCCCATGAAGCTGGGACTTTTTCTGCAGGTGTGTCATGCCCTTGTTGGAGTCTGATTCTGAGGGGGAGATTGAGCAACTGACAGGGAGTGGGAATGTGGCTCTGGTGGCTGTGGAAGAAACGGGAGAAGGATACAGTCTGGCTGGGCATTCAGAGGAAGACCCAGGGCCATCCCCTCTTCATCCTAGGGCACGCAGGGAGGAACGGAGAAGGGAGCAACATGGCTTATGGGGGAGAAAAAGGCCCTGATCCCCTTCATTAGCTGCAGCTGGGAGAACAGGATATAAGTGGGGTGTTTTACACAGCTTCTTGCTGGAAGCAAAGTGTGCATTATCTTTGTCGAGGCTTATCTGGGTTTTGGTGTCCTCCCAACTGTGGTTGCTGCGTTATCTTGTGGAAGTCTGCAATTTATCATCCTGGCCTGCCATGTTAATAACTTCAGTGTGGTTTGTGTTGGTTTTGTTTTTTTTATTTCTAATTATCTTTACTTTTGGTTTGGACTGCATTTACTCTCTTTGTAGACTCTTTTTGGAAGAGTTTGATATCCAGCTGAGGATAATTGGACATTGGGGCCCAAGTTGGAGGCATTAAAGGGAATTTATTCTACTTTTGCGACTGTGTTATTTTTGTGTCATGCCCTGGTCATCACAAGGTGTTTATCAAATCTTGAACCCAAAGCTTTCGGTTTCCACTCAGCAGCTGTATTGAAATGAGATTTTTGTTTTGAAGTGGGGCATAGAGTCAGGGTGCCCTAGAGCCAGGTTTGACCATTCAGTCTTTCCTGTCCCTGCCATCCATTATCGGGCACATCCAGATTTCTGACTTATAGCTTCTCTATTTTTTTCCCCTCCCTGTGCTGTCCAGCCAGTGTATGGGAATTGGATAGTTAATTATCAATTGTGAGCTGTCCCCTTAAGGGAATGCATCATGGTAAATGTAGTTAAGGTATCCTGGGAAATATAGTCCATGTTAATGTGACCACATTTGTAATCCTGATTGGTCACTAAATTGACCCTCGATGGGTTGGGGGAGGTTTCTTCACTCTTGTCTAAACTCACGGACTCATGGTAACTACCACTACGAAATGGGAGGAAAGGGATAAGGAGATAACCATCTTTTTACCGACAAGACAGATCTGACACTCCCAGAAGGCTGGAAGTGGTGGAGAAGCTTGGTTAGCTCCCAGATTAGTAGACTGGCCCTTCTTTGCCTCTGAAACTGTGTTCACAAGTTGACTTTCCCTGCAGTCAAAATGACCTTGGACGGAGCATCGGCTGCGGAACAAATCAACATCACCAGAGGAGGCCTGCGGGATACTTATCGGGCCTTGCAGTTCCACTTCCATTGGGGTGACCTCAAGAGGAATGGCTCAGAACACTACATTGATGGGATACAGTATCCCATGGAAGTAAGTCCAGCGTTGGGTTTTGATAGCAGGTTCTGCAGTATCTCAGGCGCAGCTGAAGCTATGCTGAAAAGCACCTGGTATGGCATGGCTTGTTTTTTGGATGGTGGTGTTCATTAAAGGATGGGGAATGGATAGGAGCAAAGGTGGGGGGGGGAAGGGGGGAGAGAAAGAGAGAAATGAAGAAGAAGGAGGAGGAGAATATACTGTGCTGCTTATGGTTAAACAAGCTTAGTGCAAAGTACATTCAGAAGACTTTTGGTGAATAAGTCTTATAGCTATCTATCATCGATCTATCATCTATCTTTCTATCTATCTATCATCTATCAATCAATCAATCAATCTATCTATCTATCTATCTATCTCTCTATATCTATCATCTATCTATCATCTATCACCTATCTTTCAATCAATCAATCTATCTATCTATTTATCTATCTATCATCTATCATCTATCTTTCTATCTCTATCATCTATCTATCATCAATCTATCATCTATCATCTCTATAATCTATCTTCTCTCTCTCTCTCTTTATCTATCTATCTATCTATCTATCTATCTAGTCTGTCTAGCATCTCTCTACCTCTCTCCGCTTCTATCTATCTATCTATCTATCTATTTGTCTGTCTGTCTGTCTTTCTGTCTATCTATCTATCATCTATCTATCTATCTATCTATCTATCTATCTATCTATCTATCTATCTATCTATCTATCTATCTATCTAGTCTGTCTAGCATCTCTCTACCTCTCTCCGCTTCTATCTATCTATTTGTCTGTCTGTCTGTCTGTCTTTCTGTCTATCTATCTATCTATCTATCTATCTATCTATCTATCTATCTATCTATCTATCTATCTATCTATCTATCTATCTATCTATCTATCTATCCTCTATCATCTATCAATCAATCAACCAATCTATCTATCAACTATCTATCATCATCTATCATCTATCAATCTATCTATTTATCTATCATCTATCTTTCTATCTATCATCTATCTATCATCAATCTATCTATCTATCTATCTATCTATCTATCTATCTATCTATCTATCTATCTATCTATCTATCTATCATCTCTATAATCTATCTTCTATATATCTTCTATTAATCACCTATTTATCTCTCCTTCTCTACTGTGATTGAAAGAATACCAGCAGTTTCTCCTTCCTTCTTTATGAGATGATGATTGTCGGTCAGCAACAGGCCAGTCCTTTTTGCTCACGACGAAGAAAAAAAATGTCCAGAAAGAAAAGGTCCTCAGCCCAATTTTCATCAGGCTCATTCCAAGAACTGCTTTGTTTTCTTAATGTGCAAGGGGGACGGGGGTGTAAATTGTCTCCTGGATGCTTATTCAAAGAGAATTAAATAGCATGCAATCAGCAACCCCCGAATGGCTTCTCTGCATCTCAAAGAAAGTAGCTTTTAATTAAGGCTTAGCCAAGAGGCACCTCCTTTTGGTCCAGTTGACTAAACACAATCCAACTCTTCATAGTGGCGTAGACATCAAAGGACATCAAAGAGCAGTTCAGGTTGATCTTGAACCCTCTGTCATTTCATTTTATGTATTTTAACTGTCAAAGCTGGAGAATTGGCTGGATGTTATTGCTTTTCAGAAGTTCCCATGACCTTTTCAGAGTTCAGGAATTGACCTCTCTGGTCATGATTTAACAAATCAGCTTTCCAATTTCATGGCGTCTTTGCCTTGCTCTTCTCTTGATATTTGGGAATAGGGCAGAGCAGCTGTTCCAGTTCAACTTTAATCATTTTTTATCAAACATGTTAATTGCTTTTCTCATTACACCCCTTTATAGCACAAAGTAGAGCTTTCCAGAATTAATGCTGTCTTCAAATCATATTGTGGAATTAATGTGGCTACAACCACTTCAAATAGCATCGTCTTGAAAATTATAAAATTAGGAGTACATTAAATCCATAATATGAAGTCCCAGGTTGTTGGGACAATATACTGACTCTATAAACTGCTTAGAGAGGCCTGTAAAGCATTGTGAAGCAGTATAAAAGTCTAATTTCTATTCTATTCTATTCTATTCTATTCTATTCTATTCTATTCTATTCTATTCTATTCTATTCTATTCTATCCTATCCTACCCTACCCTACCCTACCCTACTCTATTCTACTGCCATGGTGGCACAGTGGCTAGAATAAAGAATTGCAGGCAAACTCTGCCAAGAGTTTGATCCTAACTGGCTCAAACTTGACTCAACCTTCTATCCTTCCGAGGTCGGTAAAATGAGGACCCAGATTGTTGGGAGAAAGAGGCTGATCTTGTAAACTGCTTAGAGAGAGAGCTGTAAAGCACCACGAAGCAGTATATAAGTCTAAGGGCTATTGCTAATATGGATTATTGTTTTCTTTTGGGATGTTTTTATCTGTTTGGTTTTTTTTAATGATTTGGTCAAGTTTTGATTTGTTTAGGTCCATCTAGAAATAAACACATGACCATGTCTTAAAACCATAAAACTTGGGAATATTCAGTTGCACAGTTGTGGCATGAAGTCACAACGATATATACCTAGGTCTTCTGGCCCTCGGATATTAACTTTACTAAATAAAAAAGCAGATTTTTTTTGGGGGGGTGGGGTGAAGAACTCACCCATTGCATGAACCAGAGTCCTGTAAAGATATTTCTTGATTTAACAACAATCCATTTAACAAATATCCCACACCCATAGTTGTCAACAGGAAAGGTGGCAGAGACGCAAGACATGATCATGTTGTATTAAGGAACTATTTCACTTGGTAACCATTACCCAACTATGGTGAAACACCTGGGAAAACTCCAAACTCTTGTTTTCCAGATTTTGGAAGGTATCAGTGATAACACAGGCAAAACAGCATAATTTCTTCCTGAGAAATTCTTCGTGGAATTTTGAATTTTGCAAACATGGAAATAATTTTTTGATAGGAAAAAGAGGGAAGGGAAAACATCTAAGAGGAACTCTCTGCAGACAATTTGTGTGTGTTGAGTAGTGATTAAATGTCCATGCAGATTCTCCAGGTCATGGTTATCCCAAAGATGCTTTTATCAAGAGGCAACTGGACTTTCTTGTTTTTTCTTGGAAGATGTTTCACTTCTCATCCAAGAAGCTTCTTTAGTTCTTTGGGACTTCAATTCTTCAGAACTTCTTCAGAACTGAAGAAGCTTCTTGAATAAGAAGGTAAATGTCTTCAAAGGAAAACAAAGAAAGCCCTTGGTTCTGTTGATTATACAGATTTGGTGTTATAGGAATGGCTAGTTATATATTAATGTGTGAAAGCAAAAACTGGAGATTGGAGTGTGTTTATCTTGTACTGTGCCAGGAAGAGTCAGAAGCCATTGCCCCCTTTCCCTTTCCCTCCCTTAATTTCCTATTTCCTTTGCTTCTTTGCATTTTATATAATAAAAAAGGGGAAAAAAAGAACAAACGAAAAAAAGGCCAGTTGCCTCTTGAAAAAGCACCCTTGGGACTAGAGATTAAATGTTGGCTATCTAAAGAAGAAAGACAACAGGGAGACAGGAATGAACTGAGGAGAAATTGAATGACAGAGAAATATGTCCGATTCTTCTGCTGTTTCTTCACAGCTACACATTGTACACATGAACATCAAATACAAAACCGTCAGTGAAGCTAAGCAACATCCAAATGGACTCGCTGTTCTGAGTTTCCTGTTCAAGGTACGATCCTCAGAATACGATTGCCATTATGTTAAAGTGTCATCATGAAAAAAGCTTATGAAGTTTTGGGATGCAGTTCCTTCAGTCTTGGCTTTTGTAGGCTGTGACAGGAACTTTTTCAGTTTTTTTTTGTTTTCCAATTCCTTCCTCCATTCTAGCTGCTAAGTTCTAATGAAACAACATGAATCAGAGAAGCACGATTCATCTTGAATTTCTTTGATTAGAATAGAAGGTCAGGATCGAACGGCGGGATCCTTGGTGCTATTCTGGGCTTGGTGGTTTGCCTGGAGATATTTCATCACCCAACTAGGTGACATCATCAGTGCTAGGGAATGGGGATAATGTTGTCTGCAAGCAAACCCCCAAGCTCAGAGTGTACCACGGATCCCACATTTCTTTTGATTAGGTTTAATATCCAGAAATAAAGGATTGGGATTCTTTGGATCGATTTTAATGTGATGTCCATCTGCTGCTACCTTTGGGTGGACAGCTTCAAGAACTGCTTGTTTTGTTGTGGTTATTATTATTATTTAAACCAGAGTTGGGGGAAAAAACCAGCTTTTCAGACAACAGATTGTCCTCTGTAGAGGACCATAGATGCCCACCTACTTTTTCTACCTTTGGCTACCTTGCAGGTTATAGATCTGTCTTCTTCTCATTATCATGTAGATAGCAGACACCGATAACACGAATTACAACACCATTGTTGCCAGCCTGAGAAACATCTCTCGTGCAGGTAAGCATCTTACCTGTGCCCTGGAAGACGAATGCTTCTTCTGCCTATGGCTCATGAAAGCAGCTATGTCTTTTTCCCCCCGGAGTGCCTGGATGCTGTTTGGGAGGCTTCAACTGCAGCCACACAAACCTTGAATAAGATGCAGCTGCTTTCATGAGACACAACATTATTGGTGCTCCTGCATATCCCGAAGTGGGTTTTCAGAACAGAGTAAGATTTCTGAGGTGGGGGGGGGGGGAAGATGGGGACCCCAATTCCTAGCTCAAATTTGTTGTCATGAGTCCTTTTAGTAACTTGAGGAGCTGTAGTCCTATTGGGTGGCCAAATCAATTGGAAGCCCTCGTGTCTTCGGAGATTCTGAGGTAAGAACATCACATCTTGTATACTTTCTGTGAATGAGAATATACTGTACTATGGAGTGTCTGTCACACAAACTGCGTTAACTTCCTTTCATCTTATCCTGCACCAATCCAGAATGGAGCTGCTTCTTCTCCACTACCCAATCATGGTTATCCTTTTGCCTAGGGGAATACGTCGACATGGCGTCCACCTTTTCCTTGAGCAATCTTCTCCCCAGCTTAGCTTCATTATCCAAATATTACCGCTACAAAGGGTCTCTCACCACACCAAACTGCGATGAAGCGGTCATCTGGACAGTATTTGAAGAGCAGATTCCAATCAGCAGATCCCAGGTAACAACCACTCTGCCCCCATCCTCACATTCAAAGTTGGTCTTTTCCATCCCCAACCACCACTATCCACATTTCACTGTTGTCAAATGGACACATGTACAGAAATATTGGGCTGGCTGTAGAGCACTCCTCCCATTCTCTTTCTCTCTTTCCCTTTGTTTTAGCTGAATATATTTGTGGACGTCACATACTTCAAAAGTTCAGCTGGGACACCCCAGAAAATGATCAACAATTTCCGTCCTTTACAGCTTCTTGGTGGCCGCACCGTCTATGCTTCCCGCGATGCCACCATCAGCTGTGGCTCTTCTCTTGTTGCCAATTTACTTCTTCCTCTGCTCTTGTCTTCTTTGATTGGCCAATTCTCTGGTTCCTCCTAGCTGCCTGGGCTCAACTGTGAATCCATTGTAGATCTGTGGTACCTTCCTAGTTGTGGTTCTTCATTGTGATGCTTCCCTATCTGAGCTGAACGAGGCACAAGTCCAGATCATGGAGCACTTGATGGATTTGTGAGAAAGAGCTCCGGGGACAATTGTATTGCGATCAAAGGCATCCGATTCCTGACTGCCACCATAAATGGGACCAGCAACGAGACAAGAAAGGTGGAAAGCTTTCATGTTGGCCGTTGGACGGGAGGTCCACACACCAAGCAGAAGAGGGGCACGCAAGTTACCTTCTGCCAGCACAAAAAATGAAGTCCTAAATGATGTAAATTGAGGTTCTAAATGAATAAATTCAGAGTTCTTAATTTTTCCACGATGGGGCTGACTCCCTTTCATTCTTTCCAGCCACCAGCTGAGACCATTGGTGACACCAGAAATGAACCCCTAGAAGCAAAACACGGAAGCGGGTTGCTCTTCTACCTTTTCACCAAGGTCACTGAGGCAGTGGGGAAAGGGGGGGGGGTTGTCCCTCTCTACCACCCCAAAATTCCAATCCAAGAAGAGCCATGAGGACACCCGAAACAAGCTTCATAACCGTCTCGAGTTGAATCCCATCAAAACCATGGATTGTAATCTACCTCGGGGACCTCACCTTCAAATTGTAGACCCTGCACTCCATAGAAAATGGACTCCTGGGAAGGGCGGGGCAGGGCAGTTGGGGCCAGCCGGTCAGTTGAAATATCGGTTCGATGAACCAGATGTAACTTTAACATCCGGTTCTCCCAAACCGGTCCGAACCGGTAGAATCCCACCTCTGCACTGAGCCACCATTCAGTGTTTATATGTCCGTCTGTTCTCCCTATAATTCTACCATCTCTCTGGCATTTTTTCCTCCCTTAATATAGGAATAAATCACATGATGCCACGCACACTTAAATTTGTTGATGAGAAACCTGGAGGTGGCCCTCCAGCTGTTGTGGGACTCCAGAGCCTATCCTGGGATGGAGGATGCTAGCTTTTGTAGTCCAGCAACATCCGAAACGATTTCAAGATTCCTCCTGAGGCTGCAGAGAAATCTAATGTTGAAATGGGGAGGCGTTTTCTGTTTTATTTTAAATGCACTGTATGGATACTGTAGATGTGTACGAAGCACTTTCCTTATTCCCTGCAGAACCTTTCACCAATTGCATCCTTTGAGGGCTGATCTAATTCACTCCATCCCTGAAATTCATCACTCGTCTTGCGGTGCAGCCCAGCTCTTCCCTGCAGCTCAATTTTCAAAAGGGTTTTGAGCAGAAAATCCCACGGGGGTGTTGTTGTTGTTGAACCCATCTATAGATCAGCCCCTGACCCTCTGCATAATTGCTCAGGAAACAGAGAATCGAAGTCCGCTGAGTTGTTGTTTTATTTTTATTATTTTCTAGAAATAGCAAACCTATTAAGAAGAGACATGAGCGTCCCTTTCTCTTGGTCTTAATTATAGATTTAAATTTAGCCCCAAGGAAAATGTGGTTAACGTTAGCTTTGGGAGAAGCCATTGCCTTCTCTTTACGCATGAGTAAAACAAAGCCAATACTTGTGCGAAGGGGCGCTCTATAAAGGCTGTTCTGATTTATTGATTGCTAATTCAAGACCCCTCATTCTGTTGAAATTCTATCCTGTGAATAGGATGTGGCTTGAAAGCATGGGTTGGGACTAGGATATCACTAGATCCATGCATTAATGCTGTGTTGGTAGTCGAGAGATAATCCTTGATTTATAACTACTTGTTTAGTGGCCATTTGAAATTAGAACAGCATTGAAAAAAATGATTTGTGGCTAGAATAGAATAGAATGTAAAATAGAATATAATGTAAAATAGAATAGAGTAGAATAAGAGCAGAACGGAATGGAACAGAACAGAACAGAATAGAATAGAATAGAATAGAAAATATGGAATGGGAAGGGTTGGGAAGAGTTGGGTTGGGTTGGGGTTGGGATAGAATGGAATGGAATAGAATAGAATAGAATAGAATAGAATAGAATAGAATAGAATAGAATAGAATAGAATAGAATAGAATAGAATCCAGATTTTCTGTTCCCCATTAAATTGTACATTGATTAGAATAACAAACACACATTTTAGCTTTTGCCTCCCGGAGTTTTTGCTTAGTTAGAACATCTGGTTGCAAAACATGTTGGTTCAATTCCCATTGCAGTCAAGGGAAGACTTCAGGATATGTGCTACAGATTTGAGAAATGAATCACCAGCCTCAAACCTGGAGGAGAAAAATTGTCATCCTCATCTACCCCAGCCTCAATTTTTATTTCCATCTTAATGTTCCTGTTCCATCAGACTGAGCTCCAGGCCCCTGGAGTTGCAACTGAAATGCTGAGAAAATTTAAAATGCCCTTTCTTTCTTTCTTTCTTTCTTTCTTTCTTTCTTTCTTTCTTTCTTTCTTTCTTTCTTTCTTTCTTTCTTTCTTTCTTTCTTTCTTTCTTTCTTTCTTTCTTTCTTTCTTTCTTTCTTTCCTTTCCTTTCCTTTCCTTTCCTTTCCTTTCCTTTCCTTCCTTTTCCTTTCCTTTCCTTTCCTTCTTTCTTTCTTTCCTTTCTTTCTTTCTTTCTTTCTTTCTTTCTTTCTTTCCTTTCTTTCTTCCTCCTTCCTTTCCTTTCCTTTCCTTTCTTTCTTTCCTTTCCTTTCCTTTCCTTTCCTTTCCTTTCCTTTCCTTCTTTTTCCTTTCCTTTCCTTTTCCTTTCCTTCCTTCCTTCCTCTTCCTTCCTTCCTTCCTCCTTCCTTTCTTTCTTTCTTTCTTTCTTTCTTTCTTTCTTTCTTTCTTTCTTTCTTCCTTCCTTCCTTCCTTCCTTCCTTCCTTCCTTCCTTCCTTCCTTCCTTCCTTCCTTTCTTTCTTTCTTTCTTTCTTTCTTTCTTTCTTTCTTTCTTTCTTTCTTTCTTTCTTTCTTTCTTTCTTTCTTTCTTTCTTTCTTTCTTTCTTTCTTTCTTTCTTTCTTTCTTTCTTTCTTTCTTTCTTTTCTTTCTTTCTCCCCCCCAGAGTCTCCATGCGGACACTGCACTCACCTGCATTGAAAATAGGCTGCATGGAGACTCCTGGGAGGGACTCCTGCTTAAGCTTGGAACAGGTGGCCCTTTGGAAAGGAAGGGGTGTTTTGTGACTCGGTCCCCGCTTCTCTACTTGAAGCATCCATCCACTTTGCCCAGCAGTATTTTGCTTTTTTTTTTTAAAAAGGATGCTGTGAAACAAGACATTTGCGCCAAGCACGGAACAGCTTCGTTTTTCTGCAAAGCTGCTGGGTGACATCGATCATGCAGATGCTGCCAGTGGCCTCCTGGTAGAATGATTGAAGCAGCATCATTAAGAGTTTGACAAAGCAGGAAAAACAAATCGTGGAAAGGAGCCCCGGAACATTCCAGCTGCTTGAAGTCCAATGAACTAAATGTGCATGTGCATTGGGGTCTCTGTGTGTGTGTGTGTGTGTGTGTGTGTGTTTTACATTGTTCAGGGAAAAAAAAGAACCAGGAAACAAGAGTTGCTAGAAACAAGTTCTCTTCTCTTCTCTTCTCTTCTCTTCTCTTCTCTTCTCTTCTCTCCTCTCCTCTCCTCTCCTCTCCTCTTCCCTCCCTTCCCTTCCCTTTTATCCCAACCCCAACCCAACCCAACTTTTCCCAACCCATCCCATCCCATATTTTCTATTCTATTCTATTCTATTCTATTCTATTCTATTCTATTCTATTCTATTCTATTCTATTCTATTCTATTCTATTCTATTCTATTCTATTCTATTAATTCTCTATTCTGTTTTATTCCCTATTATCTCTTCCCATCCCCTCCTCTCCCCTCTTCTTTTTTTAATATAAAGTTTTTATTTTTTTACAACCAACATACAAACAAAACATAAAAAGACCATCTTTCAATTATATACATACAGTGTGTCAGTTGGTTACAAAGATTGTAACCCTCTCCTCCTCATTTATTTTTGGGATTTCTATTATAACTATTGTGTCTTTCCAGTCTCGAAAAGATGCACACTTCAGGCCCAAAATGGAGTGACTGTATTGCCAACAACTGGTTGCATGGTCCCAGAACCGTGTGCATAGTCTCTCTCTCTCTCTCTCTCCCTCCCTCCCTCCCTCCCTCCCTCTCTCTCTCACACACACATGGGGATACTTACAGAACCACCTTTGATGCTCAATTTTGAGCCATGCAAGAAAGATAATGCTGAAAGCACGCACATCTCCCCCCCACCCCAATATAACTCAAGAGTGGGTCCTTCTTAATGGCTGTTCCCCTACTTGGAAGACCTTGATGGATGCCCTCCAGCCTCCTGTTCCTTCTAGAACGCTTCAGGATTCCACAGGGCATCTAGGCACTTAAAAATGGGGAAGCTGACTCACCAGCTGATTTTATTACCTGATTTATAGTTAGATTTCTCTTGGCTTTATGATGATATATTAGTCTCTCTCTTTCTGCACTCGCTCCCTTTTGCAGCCCTGCAAAATGCCTGGATTTGTTCAAGTAGGTGGTATAAAAATGTTTGTCTAAATAAATCATTTTGGCTGCCAGAAGCCAAGGAGAGGCAGCGTAAAGGATAAGCTTCATACAGTACCTCCGCTTGTGTGTCCACCCCACTATTCCTCTCCTCTCTCTCAAGAAATGCTATCTGGGATGGTCTTCTTACTTCTCCTAACAGTGGAGAGATTGCCTCCAGAAGCCGTGGATGCACCATCACTGAAAGCTTTTAAGAACTGGGTATGTCTAGTCTGATGAAAAGAAGGACTAGGGGAGACACAATAGCAGTCTTCCAATATCTCAGGGGATGTCACAAAGAAGAGGGAGTCAAGCTATTCTCCAAAGCACCTGAAGGCAAGACAAGAATCAATGGGTGGAAACGAATCAAGGAGAGAAGCAAGTTAGAACTAAGGAGGAATTTCCTGACAGTGAGAACAATTAATCAGTGGAACAGCTTGCCTCCAAAAATTATGGATGCTTCAATACTGGAAGTTTTTAAGAAGATGTTGGATAACCATTTGTCTGAAGTGGTGTAGGGTTTCCTGCCTAGGCAGGGGGTTGGACTAGAAGACCTCCAAGGTCCCTTCCAACTCTGTTTATTCTATTCTATTCTATTCTATTCTATTCTATTCTATTCTATTCTATTCTATTCTATTCTATTCTATTCTATTCTATTCTATTCTATTCCACTCTACCCTACCCTACCCTACTCTACTCTATTCTTCATTCCAATATTCTATTCTATTCTATTCTATTCTATTCTATTCTATTCTATTCTATTCTATTCTATTCTATTCTATTCTATTCTATTCTACCCTACCCTACCCTACCCTACCCTACCCTACCCTACCCTACTCTACTCTATTAAGAAGAGACTGGACACCCATTTGTCTAAAATTGTATAGGGTCTCCTGCTTGAGCAGGGGTTGGACTAGAAGACCTCCAAGGTCCCTTCCAACTCTGTTATTCTGTATTCTGTAATTGTTCAGAAGAGAAGGACTTAGGGTGACATGATAGTGGTCTTCCAATATCTCAGGGGCTGCCCCAAAGAAGAGGGAGTCAAGCTATTCTCCAAAGCCCTTGAAGGCAGGACAAGAAGTAATGGATGGAAACTAATCAGGGAGAGAAGCATGGAATTGGGGAGAAATTTCCTGACAGAACAATTAACCAGTGGAACAGCTTGCCTCCAGACGTTGTGGCTGCTCCAACAATGGAGATTTTAAAGAAGAGACTGGACAGCCATTTGCCCGTAATGTTACAGGATCTCCTGCCTGAGCAGGGGGTTGGACTAGAAGACCTCCAAGATCCCTTCCAACTCTTTGTTACTTTGTTATCTGTTAAACCAGGTGTGCTGCAAGAAGCCCGCCCTGCCATTAACTGGATTCAACAGAAGGTAGTAGCCAAACTCAATAGCAGACACACTACCTGATTGATAGGCAGTGTCAGAAATTCCCAGGTGGTCTATTTCTTGCCCAGGGGCTCTGCAAAATCCTCATCAGGGGTTTAACAGGAGCATATTGACAAAAGACACAGTTGGATCTTCTGTCGGAGAGCTGCAAAAGTAGATTTACTTGGCTTTTGCCCAGAGCAATGGGTCTCGCAGGCCTATGGAAATAAATCTCCATTGATTTTTCTTTGAGTTCTCGCCCCTCGTAGCCCTGAGGGTCTGTTGTTTTCCCCAGCCCTCACCACAAAACAAGAAAGAGTAATTTATACATCATCCATACGGTGTTGCTAATATGCCCCTTAGCTGGAATTCGCTTTGTTTTGGCTGCCGTTTCTAAAATACCTCATTTGGCTTCTCCTGTTCTTTTCCTATCAAATCTAGGGCTTTGGAGAGAAATCGTCTTCTGTCTTAATGGCGCAAAATGACGATGGCATTGGTTTGTGTCTCATTGCATCTTATTTTAATCTCAGCGTCTTCAACTTCCCGGATAGTTGGGAAGGATCTGATTGTCAAGGTACCAGTCTGAGTAAACAACAGCAGCATATTATTATCAATAATAATCATACACATGTGCATCCATTTAAAAACACAGGTAGTTCTTGACTTACGATCACAATTTATATTGCGAAGCATGGGAGTTGCTAAGCGGGTCCATTTCAACACCTTTTTTTGGCCACTGTTGTTAGGCGAATCACTATGGTTGAATCACATGGCCGTTAAGTGAATCCAGCTTTCCCCCATTGGTTTCGCTTGTTGGGAGGTCTGGGAAAGTCACAAATGGGGATCGTGTGATCACAGGACACTGCAGCTGTCACAAATACACACCAGTTGCCAAGTCCCCAATTTTGATCACATGACTGTGGGAATCTTACACTTAAGTGCAAGAACTGGTCCTAAGCAGTGTGTCATGCCCTTGTTAGAGTTGAACTCTGAGGGAGAGGAGGAACAGCCGACAGGTTGTGGAGGAGGCTGGGGAAGGGCAGAGGCCGGCTGGGCAGTCAGAGGAAAAACCAGGCCCATCCCCTCTGCATCCTAGGACACACAGGGCGGAATGGAAAAGGAAACAACTTGGCTTATGAGAGAGGAAGCGGCCATGATCGCCCTCATTGATTGCAGCTGGGGAGAATAGTATATAAGAGAGACGGTTAAATTACAGTGCTGCCAGAAGCAAAGCATGTGTTATTTTGGGCTGAAGTTATCTTGGTTGGCGTCCTTCCAACAGACTTTGCCTTGTTATCTCCTTGAAGTTGGTAATTACTTATCCTGGTCCGTTGTGGAAATTCTTTCATTGTAGTTTGTTTTAATTTTTTATTTCATCTCTATCTGCTCATTAAGTTCGGACTGTATTGCTTTCGTTTGAAGACTATTTTTGAGTATGTTTTATCTCCAACTGAGAATTATTGAACAGTGGGGTCAAGTTGGAGGCATTAAAGGACATTTATTTACGTTTAGGATTTTGTTACATTTGCATTACACTCCGGGTGATCACGCAGTGGTGGTATTCTACCAGTTCGGCCCGGTTCTACCAAAACCCACCCAAATCCGGTGGTAAAACTTTTTGAATCCCACCACTGGTCCTAAGTCCCTTTCTTCGGTGCCGCTGCAATTTCAGTCACTAAACGGATGGTTGTAAGTTGGGGATCACCTCTAAGCAGCTTAACTTCAATTGTGGCAAACAAATTCATGAAATTTTACCCCTGGATCTGGGCCATACAACCGTCGTCAGAATCAAAAGGACGGGAATGACATCCTTCATACCTGATGGAAGGATTTGAACGAGTGAATTAAAATGAATGCATTGTTGTTGTTTGAATGCGTTCATTCACAGCTATGAATCAGTTGCGGGTGCTCCATCACTGGAGGGTGTTAAGAAGAAATTGGACAGCCATTTGTGGGAAATGGCATAAGGTCTTCTGTTCAACCAGGGGGTTGGACTAGAAGACCTCCAAGGTCCCTTCTGACTCTGTATTATTCTGGTGCTTGAATGGAATCCACGAGCAAACGGTCATAAATACTTCTGCAGGAACTAATGCACTGGGGCCAGAACTCAGATTGCCATGAAAGAAGGCCTTGTCTTATACAAAAAACTAACACCATCCTAATTGCAATTATTTAAAAAAAAAACTGCCTGAAATTTGCATGCTTTCACCCCACTCCTAATGCATATCTATTGGCGCAATCTTTCCCCTGTTCCCCCTAAGATAAAAGCATTTTCTGTACATTTCTCCCTTCCCCCAAAGAGGTCCCTCCTGATCCACCCTTCCATAAAAATTTAAGGAGTTTCTAATACCTCATTTCACCTGGAGGCCAAATTCAGGAAAGGACCGAGCTTAGGAATTACATTCCCACAATCAGACAGGTTTAAGAATGTGCCCTACCCTGGTTCACCTACACAGATTTTTTTTTGAAAAAACAAACAAACATTAAGTGAATGTTCAGTTTAGGCCAGGGGTCAGGAACTTTTTACCTTTTACCCCCAAAATTTATAAACGCCACGTTACCCCTTGATTTGAAAGGAAGGTCCTTGTGTATGTAAACTATACAAACAGAATGTCGAAATAAAATGCCTGGGGGGTAATGAGAACGGTCACGCTGGCGCGACCGTCCTCATTACCCCAGGATTTTCAGTTTTACCCCATTTGGGGTAATTTACCCTGTTCCCGACCACTGGTTTAGGCTTACCTTGATGCTATTGTTCTAGAAAGACCTGACGTGTCTTACAGAACCTGTAAGTCAAAGCACTTCCTTCTTCTGAACTCAAGGAGCTCACCAATCCATGGGAGAATATTAAGTGTTGTACCTTATGATTCTTGATGAATATATTTTATTTTTTCTTTTCTTTATGTACACTGAGAGCTTATGCACTGAAGACAAATTCCTTGTGTGTCCAATAAAGAATTGGACACTTGGCCAATAAAGAATTCTATTCTATTCTATTCTATTCTATTCTATTCTATTCTATTCTATTCTATTCTATTCTATTCTATTCTATTCTATTCTATTCTATTCTATTCTTATTGTACCCTATGACTATTATAAATTGTTGTACCTTATGATTCTTGACAAATGTATCTTTTCTTTTGTGTACACTGAGAGCACATGGACCAAGATAAATTCCTTGTGTGTCCAATCACACTTGGCCAATAAAGCTATTCTATTATATTATTATTTTTTCCAAATAATTTTTTTTTATTTTTCAATATAAACATACATATTTTGTGGGCATTGCATTGACTGGGTCAAATCTTTTTAAAGCAACAGTAACACTAATAATACAAATAGGTATATAAGTAATTCTAATTGTCCAACTTCCACAACTTCAACAGAGCTAATCTCTTTTCATAATCCACTTCTCATTTTCCCATGAGTTCATTTAAACATAAATAACATCTCTTTGCACCTTGCATTTATAATCCCTAAATAGTATTACTTAATATTTTTTAAAGAATTATTCATAGTTCCACCCTAACTTCAATATTCCAATTGTGTAGGATGATAATGTTTAATCAGTCCCAGAAGTGTATCTCAAAACCCCACACAATTTCTAGTCCTTAATATTTTAAACTCATAATATACTTAATAATAATAATAACTCATAATACACACTATTAATATTAATCATACAATTTAATTAACTAATCCTAAATTCCCTTCTACTGTCTTGACATATTTGGATTATATTATTAAATTATATTTTCTATTAGTATATATACTACTATTTTCCTTGTATATATTTTCATATTGAAATATTTTCTCATTATCCATAATCTCTTAACTTTTTTGAAATTCCATCATTTATTGATTTTTTTAAATCCATTTTTTATCTCTCTCTCTTGGAATCTTTTATCTCTCTTTTTTTTTTGTACCTACTAATCTTCACCTTCTGAGTACCTGTAGTATTTGAACTCCCCCAAAAAGCTTCTTTTTCTCTGTTATAAACTTTTAAGTCTTCTATTTATTAATCCTTTCTCCTCCTTATTTCTAACTGCTTGCATCTCATTTTGCTTTGCTTTGATTCTTACATGGGAGAATCTCTGATGGCTCACTGAGGTTGGCCTTTGTGGCCTTCACAAGGCAGGTGGTGGGGCGCCATTTTGAATCCCATCTTCCCGCCGTATTTCCCATTGGAGGAATAGGTTTTAGGAGTTGAAGCTGGCGCCATCTTCCTGAGATGTTTCTTGCTAGCTGATTTGGGGACCGCCGGTGGAAGGACGATACTTTGAGATTCCACTGGCTCTACAGGATCTGAATTCGATCTAGATAAGCTGGAATAGAAACCATTCCTGGCTGTAATGGTGTTCACGGCTCGGAACATTGCTTGATTTCGGCCAGAGACTTGAAGTGGGTGAAGAGTCGGGACTGACCTGGATTTGAATTTCTCTTCCTGGGAGATGGTGTTCTCCAGCTTCCCACCTTCGGGAATCCTGTAAGGACTTCCTTTCACTTGACCAAGGGTGTTCTCATCTAGCTCCTTCAGAGGACTCAGGTCCTGGGAAAAGTGGTGGTCATTATAGGCATAGAGAGTCTCACGCAAGCTCTGTAGCTCCTCCATAACTTCTGTCTTCATGGTTTCAATGCTGGCCATGAGTTCTTCTTTCAGCTCTACAAGGTCCCTTTGCAATGCGTTTTGGATGTCCATGGAGAGTCCGCTGTGATGACTGGTGGAGTCACCCATACACAATAGACAATCTGTACTTTGTCCTTCCAGACTCTCATTGGCACTTCCAGGCAATGCTTTGTCGTCTTCTCCATGGACTAAATTCCCCACCAACCTCATCAGCTCACCATCTGATGTGGGATCTTCTGCCTGTTCTCTGATGGAAAATTGGGCTTGGAGATGACTCCTGAGATCTGCCAGCTTTTCTTGGTCCATCCCTTCGCTTTCTGCAGCGCTGGGAGGCTCTGGATTTTCTTCCTGACCAACATCTTCCTCGTTCTGCTCTGCTTTTCCTAAAGAGGCAGACTCTTCCTCCTCCTTCTTCTTCTTGGCTTTTTTCTCCTGTTTCTGGACAGCATGAAGGTCTCCCATGGTCTTCAGCCCCTCGCTGGCTGCCTGAAGAAGCCGAACGTGATTCCAAGTTTTGGAAGCTTCCGAAGACATTCTGTATTCTTCACGCAAAGCAGCCGCAGGAGGCAACAGAACAAGCGAACTACGGTTTCTTTGCAAGGCTGGAGTGTTTGCTAGCAAATCAACAGATGATTGCCAAAGCAATTCCAGAGGGAAGATGGAAAGGGATCGAGGGAATCAGGTAGAAAGCAAATGCTATAGCTACTGAGAAACTCTGGACTCAAGAAGATTGTATTTGTGGCAATCACTCCAGAGAATTCCCTATCTTAAACGGGAAGGGCTTTCTAACAATCCAATGAAGGAGTGAAGGAAAGAACGATAGAGATAGTAAGGGATCTGGAGGATAAATGAACAGTTGAAGGGACTAGGTATGTAACAAAGAGAAGGTTTAGGGGTGACATTTATAGCTGTCTTCCAGTACTTGAGGGGCTGTCATAGAGAAGAGGGAGACAAGTTATTCTCCAAAACACTTGATGGTAGAACAATTAGCAATAATTAAAAAGACAACCAACTTAGAACTGAGGAGAAACTTACTGATAAGAAGAACAATTAACCAGTGGAATGGACAGAAATTGTGGATGCTCCCATCCCTAAAGGTTTTCAAAAAGAGATTGGATAGCCAATTGTTCAAAACGGTATACCCTCTCCTGTTGGACAACACAATGTTTGCAATTCATTCACTATACTATAAATCCTTAACATAATATAAACAACCATCTTAATATTTCCAATATCCAATCCAATATTTGAGGGGCTGTCATATGGAAAAGGAGGGGGGGGGTCAACCCACAGTACCTGAGGGCAGAACAAGATGCCAATGGATGGAAACAAATCAAGGAGAGACCCAACCTAGAACTAAGGATAAATTTCCTGACAGTCAGAACAATTAACCAATGGAACAGCTTGCCTCCAGAAATTGTAGGAGCTCCAACGCTGGAGGTTTTCAAGAAGAGATTGGATAGCTATTTGTCCAGAGTGGCATAGGGTCTCCTGCTAAATTAGGGGGTTGGACTAGAAGACCTTCAAGGTCCTTTCCTTTCATGTTATTCTGGTGCTTGAATGGAATCTTATCTGAACTTCCCTCATCCATCTATGAAGTCCTCTACATTGATGTCCTCTCTTTATCTTGGAGCCAAGACACCGTCCCATGCAAAAGTTGACTTTTGCCCTAAGCCTTATTTCCACAGACAGGAAATTCTGTAGGAGTGACGGGGAAATGGTGTTCTTCCAGATATTCAACTCCCAGAATCCTTCAGAAAGTGGTGTGGGACAAATGTCCACATTACATATTTCAGAGAATCCCTTGGAAGCTGTCTTGAGAAGTGATGAGATGGGGAAATTGTGTTCTTCCGGATGTGCAGCTCCCAGAATTCTTCAAAAACTGGGGGAACAATTGGGTCTTGGCTACATATTTCAGAGAATCCCTTGGAAGCTGTGTTGAGAAGTGATGAGATGAGAAAATTGTGGCTTTCCAGATGTGCAGCTCCCAGAATCCTTCAGAAACTGGGGGAACAAGTGGGTCTTGGCTACATATTTCAGAAAATCCCTTGGAAGCTGTCTTGAGAGGTGATGAGACATCCCAGTTGCTTAACAGCATCCTCGTGCTGTTTACCACCTATTAAGCTAAAGTGATTTCATTAGAGAGGGATGTTTTAATTAGAGAAAGGCTGAGATAGGGAAGGCGAAGTGGGCTCTGGTTAATTAGCACCCTTGAGATGCAGAATTACTGGCAATGAAGTTTACAATGACTAACCAATGACTCAGCAGAAGCATTGCTGGCTTTTTCATGTGATTTTCTTATTTTTTTTTTAGATTCCGATCCCACCTGTCAACCTCAGAACATGGAGACAACCTGAAGAAGGAATGCAAGTTCAAGTAGTCCTCCACCAGTGGTGGGATTCAATTTTTTTTACTACTGGTTCTGTGGGCATGGCTTGGTGGGCATGGCATGGCTTGGTGGGCGTGGCAGGAGAAGGATACTGCAAAATCCCCATTCCCTCCCCACCCCACTAACCTGCTTTCCAGCTCTGTTCTCCTGTGCCAGGCGACCAAAGAAGACCCAGCTGATCAGCTGGGACTTGGGAGGCGGAGAATAGAGAGGGGCGGGGCCAGTCAGAGGCGGTATTTTCCGGTTCTCTGAACTACTCCAAATTTCCGCTACCGGTTCTCCAGAATGGGTCAGAACCTGCTGAATACCACCTCTGTCCTCCACTTATGCCCAGCATTTCTTTTGCTAAGCAAGGCCATTGTTAAGCGGTGCAAATTTTACAACCTTTTTTTTTTCTTTTTTTTGCCACGGTGGTTAAACAAAACCCTGCAGTTGATAAGTGAATCACAGTGAAAGGCTCCCCTCAATTTTCATGACCTCTCCTCTTTTTCTACTTTGTAAGAGGAGAACCTTTGGGATAGTCCAAAATCAGAATTTGGATAACTTTGTTTTTCCAACTAAGGGATTTTATACACAAGCATGTTAGTAAACTGAAACGTTTTTCATCGAAAAAGAATATTTGCTAAGGGGAAAAGGTGCTACCAGAATTCTGGGGTGTTATTGTTATTATTGTAAGTCGAGGTCAACCTGTATTCATCGCCCTCTTGTTTCCACCTGGATGACAGACGGGTTATAAAGTCAGGGGCGCCAACTTTTTAATGGAGGAACTGTGGCTGTTCTCCATTCTTGATTTCTTCTGGAAGGGAAAGGAGGGTTGGAGGAACCAAGAGGACTGGCTGAGCCTGGTTTGAACTCAGCTGAACTAGGAAACCCTGGTTCAAGCTGAGTGGGCAAGGAATTGAGGACCTCTTGTTCTGCTGTAAATTAATGCTAATTCTCCCCTGTCTTCACCTGACACATATTCCCCGCAGGGGACAAGCCAAGGTGCTTAAACTTTTCTCCCTTGAGCTTTTTTTTCTGCACAAAATGTCACCCTGGTTACCTTTACACTAAGGGAGCTAGCTCCCAATGGGCATTAGAAGAATAATAACGTTATGATGACTTTAGGCGAAACCCAAGTCCGACAGTTTTGCTCTTGTCCTTCAACTTATTTCTCCTAACAGTCCTCCAGAACTTGCTTCCACCGGCAATAATAACCTTCTGCCACGCATGGGGAACTTAATGAGACCTCGCACATGTCAACTTCTCCAAGGATTTGCCTGGAGAAGTTGACATTCTTGCTTCTGCTGGGTATTGGGTGAGGTTTGAGTGTTTTGTGCTTAAGGGCAAAGGTCAAGAGGATGCAGGAAAAAAATAAAAGAGGGAGAGAGAGGGAGAAGATAGGGAGGGGAGAGGGAGAAAGGGAGAGAGAGAGGGAGAGACAGAGAGAGAAAGAGAAAGGGAGAGGGGGAGGGAGAGAGAGGGGAGGGAGAGAGGGGAGAGAGGGAGAGGGAGAGGAGAGGAGAAGAAAGGAGAGAGAGAGAAAGGTGAGGAGAGAGAGAGAGGGAGAAGGAGAAAGGGAAAGAAAGGGAGAGAGAGAGGGAGAGGAGGGAGAGAGAAAGAGAGAAAGGGAGAGGGGGAGGGAGAGGAGAGGGAGAGGGAGAGAGAGAGGGAGAGACAGAGAGAGAAAGAGAAAGGAGAGGGAGAAAGGGAGAGGAGGGGAGGGAAGGAGAGGGAGGGAGAGAAAAGGGGAGAGGGAGAAAGGAAGGAGGGAAGGAGAGAGGGGAGGGAGGAGAAAGGAGAGGAAAGGGGGGAGAGAGAGAGGAGAGGGAGAGAGGGATAGAGGGGGAGAAAGGAGAAGAGGGAGAAAGGGAGAGAAAGAAGGATAGAGAGAGAGGGGAGAAAGGGAAAGGGAGAGGGGAGGGGAGAGAGGGGGAAAGAGAGAGGGAGAAAGGGAAAGGGAGGGAGAGATGGAGAGAAAGGGGGAGAGAGAGGGAGAGGGAGAGAGGGAGAGAGGGGGGAGAAAGGAGAAAAAGAGGGAGAAAGGGAGAGGGGAGGAGGGGGAGGGAGAGGTTGAGAGGGAGCCAATTTCCGCCTCTTTTTTCCTCCCCAAAAAGTTTTGACAAAGACTCAACAAGCCCCTTGCTACCCTTGCTAGGTAGACCAGGCAGGAAACACGACCATTCTGCCTTGTTGTAAAACTGCACCGCCACCATTGCGCTCGCGTCTTCTGGAACCAGCTCCACGTTCTCCATCCCCTTACGCAGACCCCTGGGCGAGGAGCAGAAGCAGCCCCTCTAAGCGGCACGATAAGCGTGGCGTAGGGCAGATTTGGCACGGCGACGCAAAGCCGATTTCAAGGCAGGGCCCCGTTCTGACGAAAAGCACGCATGCCCTCCATCGCAACGCAGGGAGGCTCATGCTGTAGAGGTTGTACCCTTCACCCCATCTCAGTTTAAGGGGGTTAAGAAAGAAAAAAAACACCCTACAGATTATGTTAGTTCCTGGTTCTCCCTTTCCAATTCATTAATTAATTGTTTTTCACCCACCCATCCACGCTGGCCTTTTCATAGGTTCTGGGCCAAGCGAATTCTCTCAGGCTTCAGGGCTAGGAATTAGCCAGCCGTCAAATTGGCACGGAGGCTGAGTTTAGTGCTGTGGGTGGAATCGATTAAAAAAGGACCTCCCAAGGAAGACATTTTCACAGCTGACCTTTCTTAAACGATCCTGTTAGGACAGCTAATGGCTGTTCCAAACCTTCCACCCAGGTTAATTGTTCAGGTTGTGAAGGGGCTTATTACACAAAGGGCCAAAGAGGGCAAAGTTGGAGGAGGAGGAGGAGGAGGAGGAAGTTGGTGGTTCTTGAGGTCTAACCAATTGAGCTTTCTAATGTCCTTCCTCCTCCCCTCCCCTGGCTGAGCAGAGACTCCAAAATCTAGTTGAATCTTGTACCGTTTTATGTCAAGCGGTAGGACTCGGGCTTCATTGCTCCAAGCCTGCATGCATTTTAAGTGCAAACGGCAAAGATTCTTCCCCTTGAAAAAAAAATAAAAATAAAAGAATTCCAAGCATTTGTAGAAACTTGGCCTCCTGATGGTCAATGTCATTAAAAAACAAAACAAAACCACTCTCCTGAGCTGGAAAAATCTCGCAGCAGCAGCAGCTAGTTCTCTGACTTCCCGCTGTGGGGCCTGAGAAAGATACAAGCAAACCGTTCTGAGAGAGAGAGAGAGAGAGAGAGAGAGAGAGAGAGAGAGAGAGAGAGAGAGAGGAGAGGAGGAAGGAAGGGAAGGAAGATGTGGATGGGAGAGAAAGGGAGAGAGAGGGGGTAGAGGAAGGAAGGATGGGAGAGAAAGGGAGAAAAAGGGAGACAAAGAGCGAGAGAGACAGAGAGAGAAAGGGAGGAAGAGAGAAAGGTAGGTAGGAAGAAAGGAGGGAAGGGAGAGAGAGAGAGAGAGAGTGGGGAGAAAAAGAGAGAGAGAGAGGGAGGGAGGGAGGGAGGATGGGAGAGAAAGGGCAAAAAGAGGAGGGAGAGGAAAGGAAGAAGGAAGGATGAGAAAGAATGGGAGAGAAAGAGAGACAAAGAGCAAGAGAGAGAGACAGAGAGAGGGAGAGGGAGGAAGGGAGGAAGATAGGTAGGAAGGAAGGAGGGAAGGGAGAGAAAGAGAGAGAGAGAAAGGGCAAAAAGAGAGAGAGAAAGGGGGAGAGGAAAGGAAGAAGGAAGGATGAGAAAGAATGGGAGAGAAGAGAGACAAAGAGCAAGAGAGAGAGCAGAGAGAGGAGAGGGAGGAGGGAGGAAGATAGGTAGAAGGAAGGAGGGAGGGAGAGAAAGAGAGAGAGAGAAGGGCAAAAGAGAGAGAAGGGGAGAGGAAAGGAAGAAGGAAGGATGAGAGACAAAGCAGGAGAGAGAGGCAGAGGGAGAGAGGGAGGGAGGGAGAAAGGTGGGTAGGAAGGAGGGAGGGAAAGGAGAGAGGAGAGAGACAGACAGACAGACAGACAGAGAGAGAGAGAGAGAGAGAGAGAGAGAGAGAGAGAGAGAGAGGCTGTCAGGTTCAGAGTGCCCGTTTCTTTACGAAGCACAACTGTTTGGTGAGGGATTAGAGTTCCACCTGGTGATGAGCTGAAGAAATAACAGATTGATCATCTTTTAACAACAACGAAAATTCACGGAACTTTTATTTTATTTATTGATTTGATTCGTCAATCGCTTACAAGATAATAGGTATAAGTATAGAGTACAGGAAATAGGTACGAATAAATGGGGACAATAGGACAGGGATGGTAGGCACGATGGTGCGCTTATGCACACCCCCTACAGACCTCTTCAGGAAAGGGGTGAGGTCAATAGTAGACAGTCTAAGGTTCAAGTTTTTGGGGTTTGGGGAAGAAACCACAGAGTCAGGTAGAGTATTCCAGACATTGACCACTCTGTGGCTGAAGTCGTATTTCCTGCAATCAAGTTTGGTGCGGTTAACCTTGAGTTTGTATCTATTGCGTGTTCTTGTGTTGTTATGGTTGAAGCTGAAGTATTCATTGACAGGTAGGACATTGCAATGTATGATTTTATATTAACCATACTTAGATCAGACCAAAGACGGCATAATTCAAGGTTTTCTAGGTCTAGAATTTCGAGTCTGGTGGCATAAGGTATTCTGCAATGAGTAGAAGAGCGGAGAACTCTTCTTGTGAAATATTTCTGGACTTACTCAACTGTATTAATATCAGATACGTAATGCGGGTTCCAGACTGATGAGCTGTATTCAAGTATTGGTCTAGCAAACGTTTTGTATGCTCTAGTTAGCAGTGTCATATTACTAGAGAAAAAGCTACGTAGGATTAGGTTAACAATTCTTAATGCCTTTTTGGCTATGTAGTTACAGTGGGCTCTAGCACTTAGATCATTAGAGATGAGTACTCCAAGGTCCTTGACAAAGTTTGGATCATCAACAAGGTCTTGACTATTCAGCTTGTATTTATTTTCTGATTTTTTTTTGCCAATATGTAAGACAGAGCATTTATTTGTTGTGACCTTGAATTACGCCGTCTTCGGTCTGATCTAAGTATGGTATATAAAATCATACATTGCAATGTCCTACCTGTCAATGAATACTTTAGCTTCAATTGTAACAATACAAGAGCAAACAATAGATACAAACTCAAGGTTAACCGCACCAAACTTAATTGCAGGAAATACGACTTCAGCCACAGAAGTTGAAGTTGCCATTTGTTTGACCATTCTGATAATCAAAGCAGAGAAATGAGCAGCGAAGTTCCTATTTCACCCTCTACAGAGGCAGGGCCATATGCTCCTCCACGTGTTGTTGAAATGCGAGCTTTCTGCTTCTCTCTGCTCCCGTTGGAAGTGTTTGTCGTTTGGAGATGCGCGGAGGTGATCCGACATCACGCTGGTGGCTTTCCATCTCCCAAACTCTCTCGATAGCCTCAGGAACAGCATTTAAATATCGCTTCATAAATTTACGGTATTAATGAACAGCTCTTGGTGGGTAGAGAGAGCCAAGGGGAGCAGCTGAGAAATCCATAATGAGTTCCCGGGGGAGACACATTTTCTAAACCATTTTTTTTTGGGGGGGAGGGGTATGCTGGCCTGTGAGCGAGCTAGATGGTGGAATAAATGAACTATCTTTAGAGTGAGCTTCCTTCTACTCAGTTTCCCAAAAAGATTGCCATCATTTAGGGAGAATTTTTGTTGTAATGATGATGCAGTTGAGTTGTTTGATCATGAACAACTGAATCATGATGATCTTTACTGGAGTCTAGTCTTGCATTTATACACATTTTTTTAGTTATCCTCCATCACCGGTTAACTTTGGTTACTGCTTAACTTTCGTTACTGTTTAGCACAGTAATCCATACAATTCATTATCTCTAGTTAAAGTCTAACATATGTTTACTTCCTCTCTCTAATCCTCCTTTAGATTAGTGACTTTGTTTACCTGAGTTGTATTTGCTTGGAAACATTCTTTATCTGAGGTTTGCCATCCGAGATTGGAACATTCCTGCAATTACAACTCTTCAAATTTTGTCATGACATTCAAGTGGCGAGTGGACAGCCACCTGTCTGAAATGATATAGGACCTTCTGTTTGAGAAGGGGGCTGGACTAGAAGACCTCCAAGGTCCCTTTGAACCTTATTCTATGTTCTATAAATTATGATAAATTGTGGATGATGCATCCCTGGAGGTTTTTAAGAGATTCGACAGCCATTGTCTGTCAGAGTTGGAAGGGATTTTGGAGGTCTACTGCTTGGGCAAGGGGTTGGACTAGACGACCTCCAAGATCCCTTCCAACTCTGATAATCTGCTATTTTGTTATCTTCATGAACTGAGAGTATATATTTCCATGTGCAAATGCATTTATGTGTGTCTCTCCATCAACAGTTGGCTTCATTTTATTTGGAAAAGCTCCAGGCTAGCAAAATCACATATTCCCACTGATTCTTCTTCAATTAATTCTGCCAATCGAAAGAAAACCAACAACTTGGGAATAGCTGGTGCATTATTCATTGATTACTCATCTGTGAAATTGTCATTAAAAAAAAACCTTTTAATCAATAATTAGTACGGATTTCTCAGGCTCCATCAAAGCAGAAACTTAAAGCATTTGAATTAAAGTTTATGTTATTTTCGAGACACTTCCAAGAAAACGAAGAGCAAATTTTAGGATACCCCAGAGGGCAATAGATAGAATGCGGAATTAAAACAAAAGAGGAATCTGAGGTTAATTTGCAGATTATTTGAGATGATCCAGAGGACAGGGGGCTATTCTTTATCCTAACTGCCTCTTAACATGGGCCATGAAATTGAGATTCTTGGACAGGAAGAACCAATCATTAAAGCAGCTAATAATAAAGAGAGAATTTGATCCACAGAATAGAGAGAGAGCAGCTTTGTAAGAAAATCTCATAGGGGCCTTGATGAAGTCTATCATCTATCTATGCATCTATTTCTACCCCCTCTCTCTATCATCTCCCTTCCTCTCTCTCTCTCTCTCTCTAATTCTCTCTGTCATCTACCTATCTACCTGCCTGCCTCTCTCTCTCTTTCTCTCTCTCTCACATCATCTTTTAACCCTCCCATAATCCCTTGTGGAGTGGAGTTTGGGCAAATAAATGGAGCTAGAAGAGTGTTTCATGGCCAGATGCCCTTCCTGTCATCAATGCGGAGTTTTGTTCAGCAGATATATTCTCATTGTGCCCAGAGAGAGAAATATTTGCCTCTACCTAGGATCGAACTTCACCTCTAGGCCACCGCACCACTCCATATCTATCTATCTTCTCTAAACTATCTATCTCATCTCTATCTACTGTATCTCTATCTATCTATCTCATCTCTCTCTCTCTGTCTAATCCATATCTATCTATCTACTGTATCTATCTCTATCTATCTATCTATCTATCTATCTATCTATCTATCTATCTATCTATCTATCTATCTATCCCATCTCTTTCTCTCTCTCTCTCATCTCTCTCTCTCTCTATGTCTATCTCTATCTTTCCAGGGGATTCTGGGAAATACATGGCCAACACCTCCTCCTCTTATCACAGCCTAACTATTCTTCCTACAGCCTAAACTCTGACTATAATTAGGGACAAAGAAATGTGATTCTCAAAAAGGTTTTCTGAGACACGTACGCTAGTGGAACTAATGAATAAAACAACCAACAAAGGCCTTTCGTAAAGAAAATGCAATAAATAGCAAGACCAAAATTCAAGAGCCCCCTTCTTTTTAGATGCCATTTTGATTTTCAGTTGAGGGGTTTTTAAGTTTACTGATCAGGGGCTTTTGTTAGGACCATAAATTGCCTACAGCATGCTCTGTTAAGATGAAGAGCCATGACATAAATATTCATAAAAAGAACATTATAGTTCTCTACCTCTCTGTTGTGAAATTAGATTTCCCCCCTCAATTATTTTCACCATCCCTTCTCACCTTGAATGTTTTGTATAACCAGTCACTCCTCTGATGATTCACAAGACCCCCTTTTTAAAATTATGCTTTCAAACCCTTTCCTCTTCATTACAGCTTTCTTGTGGTCGCCACTTCCCGGAACGCTGCGAAAGTTTGATGCACCAGACTGCTCCCCAATTAACTTTTACATTCATTAATGCATTATTCATCAGAAATTCTTCCGGAATTTTATGTCTTTGGCCTTTGCAAGCTTACAAAACAATAACAATTGCAAATTCCATTAAAATCTCCCGGACGCATTTTGACAAAATGAAAAGATCGAAAGAATCGTAAATAGTTTTGGATGCTGTAACTTCAAAGAGTCACTAAGAAACTGATCGTATGTCGAGGAATATACTGAGGAAGAAGATGTAGCTCGGTATTAAAACACTATTTTGCAAGGGAAGAGTCCCGGGTTCAAGGCCTTCCAGTTTGGGGCACGGAAAAATCTTTCTCCCATTTCTTAAGTAATACCATTTAACACATTGTCACCATAAAATATGTTGGTACAGAATTAAGGTTTGATATGAATGATTGAATGATTGCATTCATTTGATTTTGACTTGTAATGACAGGCATTTCGACACCAGGTGGTGGCCCGTCGGTCAAATTTTAAAAGTCAATGAGGCCCCCGAGCCAAAAAGTTTGCTCCACCCTGTTCTAGAAGGACATTCTAGAAAAATTCTAAAGGAAGGCAAAGGAAAATTAATTTTAATTTAGCATTAAGCCCAGATTGCTTTGGAGTTAAAAGATCTATTTGTTTACTATTTATTAGCAATGAATAGTGTCTAATCAGTCCCAATCCTCAAGCATGCTGGCTGGATGCAGAAAACACAAGCAATTTCTTTCAAGGCAAACTTTTAACACATTCAATTACGTGTTTTGGTCATATAAAGATGGATGGCTTTACATAAGTTAGAAATTCTTGGGAATTCTTATCATCTTGCCTGACAATTCTTATTATTTTGGCTCTGTTGGTTAATCTTTAATGCCTCTCGAATATTAAGTATCAAAGCCATATATGATTTTCTTGAAATTTAATTTGAAGCTTAGATTTCCTTGTAAAAGGCCATTAGTGGAATGGTTCTTCCTTTTCTTTCTCGTGTATTTGAATTTATTTATATAAGGTTATATTTGGTAAATGCTTAACTTTCTTTCTTTCTTTCTTTCTTTCTTTCTTTCTTTCTTTCTTTCTTTCTTTCTTTCTTTCTTTCTTTCTTTCTTCCTTCCTTCCTTCCTTCCTTCCTTCCTTCCTTCCTTCCTTCCTTTCTTTCTTTCTTTCTTTCTTTCTTTCTTTCTTTCTTCTCTCTCTCTTTCTCTCTCTTTCTCTCTCTCTCTCTCTGTCCCTCCCTCCCCCCCTCCTCCCTCCCTCCTTCCCTCCATCTCTCCCTCCCTCCTTTCCTTCATCCCACTAAAAATTAAGCAATACACTATTCACATTTAAAATCAGGAAATGGCCTTAAGATGGCAGCACAACCTCACAATTGCAGCCTGGAACAAGACTTTTGCAAGGCTAACAATAGCATTGACAACCAGCAGGGGGTTAGAGGTGAACACAGACAGAAAATTCACCCAGTTAATTTACAATTTATGTGAAGAATGAAAGGCTTAATCGAAAGCCTGGTGGTTTCTCAATTCTTTGCATGACTGATTATAACTGAACAGAGAGAGAAAGTGAATTTTTTTTTTAAAGTACTGAACACAACTGAACACTCTCACTAGTGCTGGCTTGTTCCTCAAGACTGTGTTATTGTCACTATTTATGACATTTATAGGCTCTTTATTATAGTTTCTATGCTTATTTATTCCATTTAAATGTGCTTTCCCACAGTACTTTACAAAGCAGAAAAAGATGCTGCAATATTTAGCCCTTACTCCTGCACAATAACACAACCAGAGTGCAACGTTTTGTACAGTTTTGATGTGGAGCAACTTAAGGAGAGCAATGAGGATATTCTCGCAGTTTTGCTTGCACTCCTGTTCCCTCTCACCGATCAACTGGAAAGAACCAATCTTTTCTCATTGTGGGCTGGGAAGAAAGTGATTGGATATAAGAGAGGGGACGATCCATTTGTTCGTTTATTTGTTCGTTCCTTTGATCACTCAAGGAGAATTTTGACATATAACTAAAGTTTTGAGGTTAGCCATCAGTCAGAATGTGTTTTGATTTTGTATGGTTTTGTCACTGAATAACAAAATAAACAAGTTGGAAGGGACCTTGTAGGTCATCTAGTCCAACCCCCTGCCCAGGCAGGAAACTCTAAACCATTTCAGACAAATGGTTGTCCAATCTCTTCTTAAAAACTTCCAGTGATGGAGTACCTACAACTTCTGAAGGCAAGCTGTTCCACTGCATGGGTGCAGTGAAATTGGTACCAAAGAGATACATTTTCCAGCCATGCCTCACCATTATTAATTTTATTTTTCATGTTGTCTCTTCTGGGCAGAAATACTCTTTCACCACATGAATGCAGTTTGATTTGGGTTGTCTGATAAATGAAAAATGCAAGCTGCTTTGAGAGAGAGAGAGAGAGAGAGAGAGAGAGAGAGAGAGAGAGAGAGAGAGAGAGAGAGATGGACTCGCAACTGGCTGACAAACCGTACTCAATGAGTAGTCCTTAATGGGTCTAAGTCTACATGGAGGGAAGTAAGCAGTGGGGTGCCACAAGGTTCTGCCTTAGGCCCAGTACTCTTCAATATCTTCATTAACAACTTAGATGAGGGAATAGAAGGGGAACTTATCTAATTTGCAGATGATGCTATGCTGGCAGGAATAGCTAACACCCAAGAAGATAGGCTCGAGATCTAGATGGATCTTGACAGAGTAGAAACTGGGCCTTATCTAACAAAATGAAATTTAATGTAGAGGGAACGAAAGTCCTACACTTAGGCAAGAAAACCCAAAAGTACACATATAATAAACTGGGTGAAACCAGGCTCAACAACAGCAACTGTGAGTGGGATCTTGGAGTCTTAGTAGACAACCAGCTAAATATGAGCCAGCAGCCAAAAAAGCTAATACAATCCTAAATTGCATTAACAGAGGGATACAATCGAGATCAAGTGAGGTACTAATACCACTCTATAAAACCTTAGTAAGACCACACCTGGAGTACTGCATCCAGTTTTGTTCACCGCATTATAAAAAAGATGTTGAGACTCTAGAAAAAGTGCAGAGAAGAGCAACCAGGATGATGAGGGGAATGGAGGCTAAAACATACGATGAACGGTTGCAAGAACTGGGCCTGGCTAATCTAGGGAAGAGAAGGACCAGGGGAGACATGATAGCAGCCTTCCAATATTTGAGGGGCTGCCACAGGGAGGAAGGGGTCAAGCTATTCTCCAAAGCACCTGAAAGCCAGACAAGATATAATGGATGGAAACTGAACAAGGAGAAATTCAACCTGGAAATAAGGAGAAACTTTCTGACAGTGAGACAATCAACCAATGGAACAGAAGTTGTTGGAATGTCATCACGGGAGGCTTTCAAGAAGAGACTGGACTGCCATCTGTAGTGTAGTGTAGTGTGGTGTAGGGTCTCCCACTTGGGCAGGGGGTTGGACTAGATGACCTATAAGGTCCTTTCCAACTCTGATTATCTGTTATGAGAGGCGGGGAGGGAGGGAGGGAGAGGGAGAGTGTGTGTGTGGGAGAGAGAAAGAAAGAGAGAAAGGAGGAGAAAGAAAGAAAAAGATGAAAAGAGAAAGAGAGAGAAAGATAGGAAAAGTGAGAGAGGAAGAGAGACAGAGAAATGAAGAGAAAGAGAAAGGACAGAGAGAGAATGGAGAAGAGAGAGACAGAGAGCGAGAATGCAAGAAAAAAGAACATGGAGAGGTCATATTATGAGATATCCTCACGTGGCGTGTACCTATGTATATTCATTATACCTTCATCCATCTATCTTGCACTAAGTGTACTGGGGCTCTTCCATTTTAGAGATATGGGAATAGAAAGTTCAGAAATGGATTTTAATTGGGGAGGTGAAGAACTTCAGAAATGTCCCAAAGGTGTTGGTTTTTTTTTTTTTTACAAGAGACAACTGGAATTTCTGGTTTTTCTTTGAAGAGGTTTCGCTCCTCGTCCAAGAAGCTTCTTCAGCTCTGATTTCTGGTTTTTCAGCTCTCATCAGACCTGAAGAAGCTTCTTGGATGAGAAGCGAAATGTTTTCAAAGAAAAACCAGAAAGTCTAGTCGCCTCTTGAAAAAAAAAAAGCACCTTTGGGACAATCATGACCTGGAGGACCTTTAGAGATGTCCTTCACGAATTTTGTACCTCAGGAGATTGAAGGTATGAATATTCTCTGTAATGGTAAAGGGTCTGAGGTTTAAGCAGGGGGTTGGACTAGAAGACCTCTAAGGTCCCTTTCAATCCTATTATTATTCTATGTTCTATGATCATCAGTAAATGAAGCACCTAGACTGAATAATAGAATAATAGAGTTGGAAGGGACCTTGGAGGTCTTCTAGTCCAACCCCCTGCTTAGGCACTTCAGACAAATGGTTATCCAACATCTTTTTAAAAACTTCCAGTGTTGGAGCATCCACAACTTCTGGAGGCAGGTAGTTCCACTGGTTAATTGTTCTGTCAGGAAATTCCTCCTTAGTTCTAAGTTGCTTCTCTCCTTGATTAGTTTCCATCCGTTGCTTCTTTGTCCAGCTGTTTTGGAGAACAGCCTCCCCTTGTGGTTACAAGGGCTGTCGGACCAGAAATGTGGTTGCTGTAAATGGAGCTAAAAAAGGACCACACTGGACAGAGTCAACTGTCCAGTTTAATTAAACTAACTTAAATTTTTTTTTTTTAATTTAATTTATTTTCATAGGTGCCTGTCCCTTAATGACCCTGGGTGAATCTGAACAAACCAAACCAAGAAATTACAATTCAATCAATAGAACTTTAAAAAAAAACAACCAAGAAAAAACAACCCATAAAAGTTGCCCTATTTTAGATTTTCTTGACTTCCTGTAATGTGACATAACAAACCCCCAGAGGGACCTCGCGAGCCTCCCTTCTCCTGAAAGATACCAAGAGCACAAATCTCGATGTATTCTGGGTCTCCGGGTAGATAAATCAATTAATATTATGGAATGGCCGCTTCCAGAGGTTGTGCCTGCTGGGAAGGGGAGCCTGCCTACCCCGTGGACAATTCCTGCTCGCCACCAAAGAGGGATTAATTCCTAAGAGGGGCCTATCGAACAAAAGCATGCCCTGCTTTGGTCTTATTTTCTCGGTTTTTTTTTTTTCTATTGTGGATCTAGATCATGTTTGTTGTGATAAAGTAAATCTGGTTTCTGTTACTGCACTGCTGTCTGTCTATCTGTCTATTTGTCTATATCTACCATCTTCTACCTGTCTCTCTCATCTCTCTATAATCTGTCTGTCTGTCTGTCTGTCTGTCTGTCTGTCTCTATTCCTTACAGTTTATTTCTCTCTCTCTCATCTATCTATCTATCTATCTATCTATCTATCTATCTATCTATCTATCTATCTATCTATCTATCTATCTGCTCTATCATCATCTATCCATCTCTCCCTCTCTTATCTATCTGTCTGTTGATCTGTCTATCTGTCTATCTGTCTATCTGTCTATCATCTATCCATTTCTTTCTCTAATCTATCATCTATCTGTCTGCTGTCTGTCTATCCATCTATCCTGCCCATCTATCCTATCTATCTATCTATCTATCTATCTATCTATCTATCTATCTATCTATCTATCTATCTATCTATCTTTCCATCTACTCTCTCTCTCCTATGTACTCCCCTCTCCCTCTCATTTAATTTAATTTTCTATCCTTATATTCTATTTATATGTTCTTTTTCTCGTGTCTATCAATCTTATGGGTTTTTAAATAACTATTTCTTAACTCTTTAACTCTTTCCCTTCTTCCCAGTTTCCCAGTTTTTGTCATCAATCTCATCCTATCCTATCCTATCCTGTCCTGTCCTGTACTCACATATTTCAAAACAACAGCCAAATAATTATTTTATCCAGACCAACTGAACTATCACCCCATGGGTATGATTTTGTGTTTAAGATTCCCAGGGCATAATGAACTTCCAAGTTCAAGCATAAGTATTCAGGGGGAGACATTCTTGAAGATGTATTTGTACTTTATACTTATCACCTTCTTCCTGGCATTTGCACCCCAATTATCCATAAAATACAACCCCCCTGAACAATGACACATCCCACATAATGGTAAAAGAAAAACTGCCTTGGGAAAAAAAAAGCTTATATTGCTGTGACTTATAGCCCTGTAAAAATATAGGCCAGGTAGAGGTGCAGTGTAAAATGTAATATAATTAAAATGGAAATGAAATCACAGAGCTGGAAAGAAGGCACACGGGACAGGAATTGAATTAATCTGACACAGCATCCTAGCATTGGGGAGGATGTTAGGGGGTCTTCTAGTCTAACCCCTGCTTAGAGCAGGAATCCCAAACCAATGGGCGTTCAAGCTTGATTTGAAACCACCCAGAATGCCATTATCAAGGCTTTTAAGAAGGAGGGTGGTGGTGGTGTCAGTTGATAGTTTTATGGTTTCTGGGTCTCTTTCACTACGACCACAATTAAACCGAACACTTTTGTCGCTAAGCAAGACTTTGTTAATTGCAATAGCAACCGCACTTAGACTTACATACTGCTTCACAGTGCTTTAGGGGCCTGTCTAAGTGGTTTACAGAGTCAGCCTCTTGCCCCCAACAACAATCTAGGTCCTCATTTTACCCACCTCGGAAGGATGGAAGGCTGAGTCAACCTTGAACTAGTCAGGATCGAACTTCTGGCAGTGGGCAGAGTTAGAATAGAATAGAATAGAATAGAATAGAATAGAATAGAATAGAATAGAATAGAATAGAATAGAATAATAATAATAATAGGATAGAATAGAATAGAATAGAATAGAATAGAATAGAATAGAATAGAATAGAATAGAATAGAATAGAATAGAATAGAATAGAGGAATAAAGTAGAATAGAATAGAATAGAATAGAATAGAATAGAATAGAATAGAGGAATAAGAAATAGAATAGAATAGATACCGCTTCATAGTGATTTACAGTCCTCTCTAAGCAATTTACAGAGTCAGCCTCTTGCTCCCAACAATCTGGGTCCTCATGTTACTGACCTCAGAAGGATGGAAGGCTGAGTCAACCTTGAGCCGGTCAGGATCGAACTGCCAAACTGCTGGCAGCCAGCAGTCAGCAGAAGTAGCCTGCAGTCCTGCACTCTAACCACTGCGCTACCTCAGCTCTTATTGTCATTCAAAGATGGAATAATATATGGAATAATAATAATATAGGTTTACAGAGTCAGCCTCTTGCCCGCAACAATCTGGGTCCTCATTTTACCAACCTTGGAAGGATGGAAAGCTGAGTCAACCTTGAGCAGGTCAGAGTTGAACTCCTGGCTGTGGGCAGAGTTAAGGAAGGAAGGAAGGAAGGGCAACAGCAATAGCCCTTAGACTTATATACCATTTCACAGTGCTTATATAGCCCTCTCTAAGTGGTTTACAGAGTCAGCCTCTCGCCCCCAACAATCTGGGTCCTCATTTCACCCACCTCGGAAGGATGGAAGGCTGAGTCAACCTTGAGCCTGGTGAGACGCGAACTGCCAAACTGCAGGCAGCCAGCAGTCAGCAGAAGTAGCTTGCAGTACTGCACTCTAACCACTGCGGGCCTTCCAGAAATATCGGAAGTGGTGAAACGGGCCTCTTTTTTTGGCCTCCAAAGGCTGCAGATGCTTCCCTCGAGCCTCAGGGAGGCCGAAAAAGGCCTCAAATGGGCCAAAAATCAGCTGGGAGGCGCACGCATGCGCAGTGCAGGTAAGTTTGGCTGGGGCTCACGTGCCCGCACAAATGGCTCCGCATGCCCACCTGTGGCACGTGTGCCATAGGTTCGCCATCATGGATATAGATTCTGGTCCGACAATACCGATAGTCCTTGACTTGCAACTAAAATTGAGGCCAAAATGTCCATTGTTAAGTGAAACATTTGTGAAGTCAAATTTGCCCTGTTTTATGTCCACTCTCCTAATCATCCTGGTTGCTCTCTCTGCATTCTTTCTAGAGTCTCAACATCTTTTTTACATTGTGGCAACCAAAACCGTATTCCAAGTATGGCCTTATTACCAAGGCATTATAAAGTGGTATTAACACTTCAGGTGATCTTGGTTCCGTGATTGTGGTGGTCCTCTTGTCTTCTTTGACCCACTTGGTGTGGGCTGTCTAATTTTGACACCCTCAGCCCCCTCCCAAGTATCTTCAATGTTAAATGTTCCGAGTCTTTTGAGCCCCTCAGGTTTGTCCACCATTTTGGAGAAACAGAAAGACGATGGTTTAAAAAGAAATAAGAAAACAAAACATAATAGGTGACAGTCATGCAGGATGCAAGTGTGACTCCTTCTGTTTCTAAGGCTTGGGGACAGGAGTTAAAATAAAAAAACAAAATCCAGTGAAAAACACAATCTTGTCTTCCCTGCTCAAACTGCAATTTTCAAAAACAGAAGAAGTAGTAAAAACGACACCCTGATCAATTTACAAATCCAGCAAACAGTTTAATCCACAAAATGAAAGAAGGTGGCTGTATCCTTTTTAAATGTGGAGAGATCACAGAGCATAGCTTAATAGGGTCAGAAGGGAGCTTGGAGGTCTTGTAGTCTGACCCTATACTTGAGCAGGAGACCCTATATCAAGTAGATAAAACAATGCTTTATTTTTCACCGTGGCAAAGTAAGTATTCTCAGGATGTCTGTTGATTGATAAATTCGTATGACTCCTGATCCTTGGACATGCTGGCTGAGGAGGATGGGTCTGGTGGTCCAAACTGCCTGGAAGGCAGGAAGCTGGAAACAGATGGAATGAACAACAGCGTGGAGAGCACAGAACCAACAAAGCGATTGGAATGACGTGGAAAAAAGAGGTTTTCTAGGTCTCCTATTTTTAGAAGACATCTGTCAGCTAGGCAGTCTGGTTTCCTGCCAGTTAGTAGTATTAACAACGGTGTGAGACTCACAAACAGAAAATGCTTCATTGGGGGTGGGGGGGTGGGGGGGTGGAATTTCTGGAGAGCGGCCACAACATCTGTGGATTGCAAAGGGAGGCAAAGAGACACGTATCTACAGTGGAAAACTTGGTTTTCCACTGTAGTGGAAAGTGGTGAGGTGGTTTCAATTTGTTGACTCAAATTTGTTGATTGAAATCAGGGTGGAAAAAAGAAAGAACTAGGTGGCAGAAGACTGTTGTTTGGTGGTCCCACCAATCACAGAACATAGAATATTAGGGCTGGAAGGGAACTTGGAGATCTTCTAGTCCAAGGATCTTCAAACTTGCCAAGTTTAAGACTTATGGACTTCAACTCCCAGAATTCCTGAGCTAATATGACTGGAGGAGGAATTCTGGGAGTCCATAAGTCTTAAACTTGCCAAGTTTGAAAATCCTTGGACTAGAAGATCTCCAAGATTCCTTCCAGCCCTATGATTCTATGTTCTGTCAAATTTGAAGACTCCTGTTCTAGACCAACCGCCTACTCAAGGCAAGAGACCCTAGCCTAGACCATCCTGATCAAACAGTTGTTCCAGTCTTCTTTGGGAAACCTCCAACATAACTTCTGGAGACAATCTATTCCATTAATTCATTGTTCTCCCTGTCAGAAAAGTTACTGTTTGCTTCCAGGTTGGATCTCTCTTTAACAAGCTTCCACCCGTTTCTTGTCCTGCCCTCTTTTGCTTTGGATAATGTCGGTGTGAAGCCTGAATTTGGTTAGATGGTGGGTGGGTTTATATCTGGGTTATTCATATGAATTCAGTTTGCCCCCCTCGGGAGCTGAAAGGAGGGAAGAGCTGAGGTGGATGGAGTTTCAGCCAAAACAACATAGCTGGACAACGAGTCAGCCGTGTACCAACGGCTGCCTGGCCAGAGGAAGGAGAAGTGAAGTTGTCAGGCAACTGTTCCACATCCCAGTTGGACAATGTGACAGATTGTTTTGGAAAATTGAGAACATCCTAGTTATAGTGATGTGGAAAGCCAGGAAACTTTCAGTACTGGCTTTCCACTAGTTAGTGCCAAGATGGTGTATATCAATAAACTTGTTCTTTGAGGAAGTGAAATGTCTTGGAGTTTGTTTCATGATGGTTGCATTACTTGGAACCTGACAGTCAGTTTCCTCTTCTCCACAACTGCCCTCAATACTGGAACAGAGTTATCATGTCTCCTCTAGTCTTTCTCTTTGATAGGTTGCACCAGAGGTCTTCAAACCTGGTGACTTTAAGACTTGTGGACTTCAACTCCCAGAATTCCCCAGCCAGCCTGTTTGAGGATCCTGGGTTAGACATACCTAGCTCCCTCAACCATTCATCCTATGATGTAGCCTCTAAGAATTTTTATCATCTTCATTGCTCTTCTCTGCACACTTTCCAGGGTCTCAACATGTATTGTGGTGATAGACATGGACAATACAGACAATGAGATTTTTTGGAGCGTGTCTGTAGACAACATGTGGAGAACCTCTACTCACTACTGGTCTCTCTCTGTTGGTATTCCTTGTCATTGCCAGGATATTGCCACTGTTCCTAAGAGTTTCATTTACCTGTAATGACCAGGAATAAATCATGATTTGGCCTAAATTCTTAAATATTCTGAAGAAGTGCACCATTTAAAAACACCTATTTCCAACAGTAACCAGCCAAGCCCTGTTCACTGTTTGCTTTACTTCATGTGTCCTAATTCAGGGATGTCCTGAATATTTGGGAACGTGGATGGCAGACATGATGTTGATTAATTTGATGCTTTTGTAGAGGAAAAGAGAGTTCTTCTCATCCCTCCATAAGTTTATTTATTAGATGAGTGAAATCTTGAATGATCATTATTAGGGAAATATGGAACAATTATTGCAGATTTATTTTAAGGTATCAGCCTTCTATATCTGCTTTAAAGGGAGCACCTGAGCCCTTCCCTGGTTTAAAAAAACACTATAAAAATATAATATACAAGCTAGAATTTCAAATAAGAGTAATCACATTTTATTCAACTATTCTTGTGTCAAAGTCAGAGAACCAGTCTGCTCTGGTGCTTAAGGAACAGAGTAGAGTAGAGTAGAGTAGAGTAGAGTAGAGTAGAGTAGAGTAGAGTAGAGTAGAATAACAGAGTTGGAAGGAACATTGGAGGTCTTCTAGTCCAACCCCCTCCTTAGGCAGGAAACCCTATACCATTTCAGACACATGGTTATCCAATCTCTTCTTAAAAACTTCCAGTGCTGGAGCATCCACAACTTCTGGAGTCAAGCCATTCTACTGATTAATTTTTCTAACTGCCAGGAAATTTCTCCTTAGTTCTAAGTTGCTTCTCTCTTTGGTTAGTTTCTACCAACTGCTTCTATCCTCAGGTGCTTTGGAGAATAGCTTGACTCCCTCTTCTTTGTGGCAGCTTCTGAGATATTGGAAGACTGCTATCATCAGCTGGACTAGAACTCATGGCCTAGTCTGCCTTCAGCCATAGACATTCATGGAGTGACTTTAAGTTTACCACTCATTCTATCCAAGAATCAAGGTGATCCAATTGTGAAGATGTTGGACTGACACCAAGTAGAATCTAATTTTATCCTTCCTGCCCTATCATGGAAGCTCTTTGGGCCAATCCTTCCTTCTCAGCCCAAGAATCTGGATGATCTAGTGGTAAAAGTTTTGGGTAGACATTGAGGTTCTAGTCTACCTTCATGCAGGAAACTCATCTGGAGATGGTGTTCAAATGGTGCTCCAGGTGTTTGGGATTGTGTCCAAGACACCAGTGTTATTATTGGTACTACTTATATAATTATTATTATTAAATCTACCCAGATAGACCATCTATTGCTTTATCATCTCAGTTTGGAGACAATTCATGTACTTTACTGGTAAATATGACAGTAGAAGATAGTGTAGCCCAAAACAGAACAATGTTACTAAAACCGGAAGAGAATGTACAGAATAATGATTAAATGAGTGATATTTGAAAAACTAAAAATATATCCATGAAGTGTTAATATACTGTACAGTAGAACTAGCTCAATTGTTAAAGAAGTATTGAATCTAGTCATACGAACCTTCTATGGTTCCATCTTCTCATTTGTAGACATTTTTCTGAACTCTGAAAAAACCCCAAAATACTTCTATTCAAAACACTTTCCATACTGGCAATCATTAAAAAGTTGCTGTAAAATTAAGAGAACAATTGCATTTTATAGACCCTCAAACTCCTTTCATTCTAGATTTTGAATACAATGGTTGTTGCAGACTTGTTAATCATGAATTTGCTTTTCTTTGGTATAAAGCAGGAATAAAAAACCCTGAAGATATTAGTTGCATGCTTAAAGACACTTTAATATTAATGGTGAAAGAGAATAGAAGGGGCTAAAATAACAAAAAAAACCTCCACTCTATTTGTTGAGATATTATTTCAAATAAACCTGCTGTTGATACAGCACACTGGGTTGCTATTTTGCATTATTCAGTTTTTTCCCCATTCTTTATTCTTGCAATTGAACAGGTATAATCTGAAATCTACCTTGTTTAATTCACTGTGCTCTTACACATTTTTCTTGTCTTGAACACAAGCAAGTTCTTTCATCGTTCTTTTCTTCTTTTTCTCAAGCTGCCCAATCTATGGCTAGGTAAAATAATTTCAAGAAATTTGAAAATCAATTCCCTATGAAATGTTGCCTGAACAACATATTCTCTGTTTTTTTTTTTAAATGAAAGAATATAGCTTCTCTTTTTCCGACAGTGTCTTTTTTTAAAAAAAATTAAATTTCCGTAATACTAGAACAAGCTAACATTTTGTGAAAATAGCCACCTGTCAGTTTCCTGAAAGTTGCCTTCCATTATGAAAAAGACCCAACCCTACCTCATTCTCATATTTCTTTTGAATTTGAGATAGTTTTGAGTTTCATAAGTTAATGGAAAGTGCTGGTAATTTTTTTTTTGGTTGCATATCTTTTTCTTACACATCTCAGACTAACTTTAGAAAAAATCTAAGAGACAAGTTTAGGCCCAACAGGGGGGAAAAAGCTGCTTATTTTCCTGAAAGAAGCTATTTTATTTTTTAAAAAAGCTAAAAGCTATTTATTTTGTTAAAAGAAGCCACTTATTTTATTGAGGAATGCATAACAACCAGACTCATAGTAAATGCAGTAATATTCATCAATCAAGTTTTATAAAGCAGTGAAAAATATAGAAACAGACAGATGGTGTGTGCACACTAGTTTTATTAAACAAACATTTTCAAATAATAATAAACATTCGGCATTTAAAAACCCCCAAACCGAACAGAGAATTCAACGGATGGAAGCTTTGGAGAATTTGCCTTCCGATAGATCATCATATAGTGTATTTTGAAGATCTGCCTTAGATCTGAAAAACAGAGATGAAACAAATAAATATTAAAAACAACCATAAATAATATGATGTTTTATTTGAGCCTGAACACAACATGCTTCACTTGATTGGCCAAGAGGTAAATGTAGCAGTTAATAGTCTGTAACTTCCTCAATTTTCTGTAAGTGCAAACATTTCTGATTAGTTGGATGATGTTGTGACTACGCTTCAGTTCTTGGCATTTAAAAAGTGTCTGACTTTGTTTATTCATCTTAGTGTTATTCTTTGGAGATGCATAAAAGTTCCTTATTTTCCTCTTACAAAACAAGTTTACTTTCCAATAATCATCCTGAAATGTTCCTAACTATCCTCCTGAATGGTTTAGATGTGTATAATGTTGTCATTTGTACAGTTTCATTTATTAAAGTAATATGCTCCTCTTTCTTTCCCTAATTTGTATTCTTCCTACTCTCTGATCTTCCTTCCTTCCTTCCTTCCTTCCTTCCTTCCTTCCTTCCTTCCTTCCTTCCTTCCTTCCTTCCTTCCTTCCTTCCTTCTTTTCTTCCTTCCTTCCTTCCATTTTAGACATCAATCCATCTATCCAAAACTTCCTTCCACCCACCCACCCACCATCTTTCTTCCTTCCATCCTTCCATCCATCTATCCAAAACTTCCTTCCTTCCTTCCATCCATCCGATTGACTTATCAGAGCAAACCAATTCATATCAGATCAATCCAATCAATTATATTTCTTCCTCCCCTTCTTTTTAAGAAGGAAGATCTTCTGGACAGGTGCATTTATATCCAGTTGTACAGACTGACCAGTATGTTCAAGTCAATGGCCTAAATTGAATTAAGCTGGATATTTGAATTGGCTCAATCCAGCTTCACACAGGTATAATATTTTCTAAGCAGCAGAAATGAAACTCATTAAAAAGCTCCATAGCACATAATATATGGTGGTGTTAACAACTTAAATTTCTTGCCTGGTGCTGTAAAGTTAAGAAAGAAGGTATCAGATCTATCTTCCTGGGTTGGAGAACTGCTAAGGAGGAAAATGAGCAGAGGATAAATATTTTTCCCACACCCAAGAAATATCTTCCTTGGGTACAAGCCAGAATCCAACCACAACATCTGCATTCTTCACAGAATAAAAATGAATAATCTGGCAGAGGATGGGATACAATAAAATGGAAAGTGAAATGTATCTCTACTTTTAGATGTATTGGGATGTTCATACATACCTAGTTCCAACAAAGAGCAGGACTAAGGGTGATATGATAGCCTTCTAGTATTTGAGGGGCTGTCACAGAGACGAGGGGGTCAACAGATTCTTCAAAGTATCTGAAGGCAAGAGAAGAAGTAAGGGATGGAAGATCATTAAAGACAGATCCAACCTAGAATTAAGGAAATTTACTAATAGTGAGAACAATTAATAACTGAAAGGCTTGTCTTTACTGGTTATGGGTGCTCCATCACTGGAGGCTTTCAAGAAGAGATTGGATAGCAATTTGTCTGGAATAGCATAGGGTTTCTTGCTTGAGCAGGATATTAGACTCCAAGATCCCTTTCAAACCTATTATTCTATGTTCCATATTCTTTAAACTGTACCTACACTTTTAAGTGCAAAAAGGTTATTTTAGGTTATTGAGATACTCAGTGTTGGAGGGAAGATAATTTCCAGGCAAGGATAGCTGAAATTAACACAACCGGACAGCCTTTGAAGCCTACACAGATGCCCTTGCAACTTCTGAAGACCTATTGGGCTGCTCTTTCCTTCTCCTTCCTCTTCCAACCAAGTCCTAAGAGACAGTAGATATTGATTCCTCCGGTTTTGTCCTTCAGGGATATCAGGTGAATAGGCCAAAGCCCTGGCTAAATTGAGGAAGGACCATATAGTGAGGTTCTGGACTTTACTCTCTCATGATGTGCTTGGATGTGTCATTTTGGTTGAAGAATAAAGGGGAAAACACATTTTGGGGGGGCACATCGAGGACCTGAAGAACATAATTCAGGCATGTTCCTACTTTAGGGTGGCTTCTCCAGTCACAAAATGGCTGCCACAATGGGTGAGGCCAGTTCAAAAGAGCCATTGACTCAAAGGAAAGCTGTTGAGGTTGATACAACCACCCAGTAATTTAATTTTCCATAAATGGGGACAAAACCCACGTTGATTTTGGTTAAATAAAGACATCATGCCTGTGCTAATGCATTTCATTGCAGCATGTCAACTTCCCATGGAGTTACCCTATACATCCTTAAGATAAACCAGAAGGTCATAATATAAAAGTGATTTACTTCGATTTTCAAAAGGTAGACATGACCTCAACCTTCATTCATGTCTCCTTTTCCAATTTCTTCACTGCAAACCCAGATATGAATTCATTTTTTTTTTGGTGTACAAAACATGGAACAAAATACTGTGGTGGGATTTTTTTTAAAAAAAGAAATGTGTTTTTCAGTTGTGCCACGTAGCAAAGAACATGTTTGCTCCCTCTTCTTCAGGCGTCCTTCCTTCCCTGAGTCAGTGGTCCTTTCACACAGTTTCACTTCCTTTTCTGGAGATGTTTGTGAGCCTCGTTCGAGTTTCTGATTTGCTCTTTGCAAGACAAAAAGCATAATTTTAGAACTGGGAGTTTCCCCTCTTGCCTACACAGCTGCAGAGAAAGCCAGGTGGGGTTTGAGGGTGAGGGACCCTGTATTCCTTGGTAGGATTCAATACTGACCTTTCTTCAGAAAGACTTTGCTGATTTAAAAAAAAACAATGGATTAAACAATGAATTCCATGGAGCTACTTAGGACAGTGAAAGGAAAACTCTTTAAAATATATATAGAAACAAGAGATTATCTTGCCCACCCCCATAATAGTTAGAAGAAAAAACAATGAACACTTGATTCTTCTAAGACACTTTTTAAAAGTCACTTAGACACTTTTTAAAAGTCCCTTTCCAACTCTTTGGCTGTCTTGATGCAATGACTTTAATTGACGTAGTAACCAACCTAGCGATTGCTTTCTCACACTGTATTCATCTTCCTTAGATTTAACACTAGTTAGTTGTTCTGTAGCTTGATAAGTTGTGAAAATTAGGCCGTTGGCTCGCTTTGTGGCACCAACATAGTATTCTGTGATTCTAGGAAAGGGTTGCGATTACACATGGATTAAACTCAGTGTAAGCACCATACAGTTTTTCTAAGTTCAAGAAAACCAGCAACAACCAGCCAACTCCATGTTAGCCTAGTCTAATCCAGTGTTCCTCAACATTTTTTAAATAAATATTTTTATTTATATAGAAATATTGTATTGTCCAGGCATTTCATTTTACCAAAAAAGCCACAGATCTAGTAATAATGATAAAAATATACATAGTAATTATAGCAATATTAATAGTTACATTAGCTTATTTATGATCATGTTCATTATACTAGCATGCTTATAGTCATAGACAATGTTCACCTTTTACATGGAGATAACAATAATCTTCCTTCATCTAACCTCTACCTCTTATCTCTGACCATTGATAAAACCTATCCCATATTGAGTAGTAATCTCTTTCTCCTTTAACTTTTATTTTCAATGTCAGGCTATCCATCTCTGCACAATGCAATATTTTCCGAATTATGCCGTGTGAACTAGGATTATAAGATGATGGTGTTGGACTGCAAGGAAGATGACTCATATCTAATCTCTCCTCAGTCATGAAAGCCCCTGGATGACCTGAGAATGGTTGAGAATATCCTAGAATCATCTGGAGGGCTTTGTGGTTGAGAAAAGATGGGGTTTACAAGACTTGCAAACTGTTTCTTCTTAGCAGTGAAGATCAGGCAGCATGTATAATTCTGGGAATGTTGATGGCTAAACTATGATGGTTTTTCAGCTTGGATGGCCTTGAAAGGAGGCTGCAGAACAGAACAGAATAGAATAACAGAGTTGGAAGGAACCTTGGAGTTCAACCCATAGCTCGGGCAAAAAACCCAATACCATTTCAGACAAATGGTTATCCAATCTCTTCTTTAAAACTTCCAGTGTTGGAGCATTTACAACTTCTGGAGGCAAGTGGTTCCATTGATAAGTGCCTTGCAACCTTGGCTACTTGAAGATGTGTGACCTTCAATCCCCAGAATTCCCCAACCAGGACTGGTATAAATCAAGGCAGAATACCATGGTCAATTGGTTATTAGTCTGACCATGTCTGTTTTGTGGTCTATTCTAGGACAGTAGTAAGTTTAATGTGGAACTGATCATTTCATTATGAACCTGTTACATTACATTTTCCATCTTCTGAAGGACACCATTAACTGTGAAAGCTTGTTGGGCAAGTGGAAAATCGCCATTTTATGAATTTTGCAAGAGATTCACTGCTTATTTTTAACTGATCCTATTTCTTTGATTCTTAGAAAAAAATGTCAAATCCTACTTGCTTCAGTTAGTTTTCAGTTAGTCTTTGAAATTCTTTTCTCTCTGATTTTTCATGGTTGTTCATGGTTTCTCTGCAGGGTTTTTAGCAGAGAAGGAAGTATAAAAATACCCACAGCATTAATTTATGCCTGCCTACTTACCCTTCAAAATATTTGAAGCAGCTACATTTCTAAAGTCAGATGGTGACACAATAAAAAACAAATAAACAAGAAAGCAAACAAACAAACCAAAAAATTGGATGGGTCTGTGGATTAAAATAACAGCATGGGCAACAATGTTAGTAAAATGAAGCAATCTTGCAAATAATATGAGTCATTTTACAGGGATTATGGGCAGCAGAAATAAATAATAAATAAATTTCCTGACAGTTAGAACAATTAATCAGTGGAACAACTTGCCTCCAGAAGTTGTGGATGCTCCAACACTGCAAGTTTTAAAAAAGATGTTGGATAACCATTTGTCTTAAGTGGTGTAGAGTTTCCTGCCTAAGCAGGGGGTTGGACTAGAAGACCTCCAAGGTCCCTTCCAACTCTGTTATTCTATTCTATTCTAAATGAGCAGCAATGTTTGATATTTTGATATTTATTCTAAATGAGCAGCAAGTGACTGGGTTGTTTTAGCTAAAAATGAGAAGAAAGAGGTTTTACCATAAGAAGTTGGGCAACCCAAAATAAAGTAGCATTGCTTAAAAAAACCTTTTTGTTGGGAATTAATTGCAAGGTCTTGGGAAAGCAGAATAACAATCACAGAGTTGAGGCCTTCTAGTCCAACTTCTATACCATTTCAGACAAATGGTTATGCAATCTCTTCTAGTGTTGGAGCACCCTAACTTCTGAAGGCCAGTTATTCCACTGGTTAATTGTTCTAATTATCAGGAAATTCCTCCTTATTTCTAGGTTGGTTCTCTCCTTGATTAGTTTCCATCCATTGCTTCTTGTCCCGCCTTCAGGTGCTTTGAAGAATAGCTTGACTCCCTCTTCTTTGTGTCAATGCATTAGATATTGGAACACTGCTATCATGTCACCCCAGTCCTTCTTTTCATTAGACTAGACATACCCAATTCCCAGAACCGTTCTTCATATGTTTCAGCGTGCAGCCTCCTGACATCTGTGTTGCTTTTCCTTGCATCCCTTCTAGAGTTTCAACATCTTTCTTATATTGGGACAATTAAACCTGGATGCCTTGCTGATGCCTTCTGATTGAATTGCCTAGTGGTTGATGCCTTCCAGATATTTTGGATTTCAACTCTTAGTGGCAAGAGTTTGTAGGAACTGAAATTTAAAACATGGGGGAGAGGGGTGAAGGTTGTCTGTCTCTAAGCAGTGTTATCCACTGGTGGAAGTTTGTGGAGCATACAACCATGATGGTCTGATCATAAATAGCATATGAATAGAAGAGACTATTTGTAGCTCAGGGTTGAACAACGGGGTCTCTGGAACTCACTAAGCTTGGTTCCTTTCCTGCAGATGTTTCATTACCCAACTAGGCAACATCATCAGTGTTAGGTGATGATGATGTTGCCTAGTTGGGTAATGAAACATCTGCAAGAAAACTACCAAGCTCTAAGAGCATCAAGGAATCCACAATAGATATTCTAATTTAGGTAGAATATCAAAATATTTTCAAGAGAGGAAAACCAATATTGGATTTTGTACTGTAACAATAGCATGGCTTGAGGTAGCCAACTCACAGGGCAGGTGCCAAGGGAAGAGTATCATGTAGCCTGACCTAATGGCCCCTAAACTTTTCTGCTGACCTTGCTTCTGTTTAATATATACACAATCACAAGAGTATGGAACATCTTGTTTGGATCTGAATAATGTGAGAATCCCAATATGTCAAGAGCCCTTTGCTCAGATGTCCATTGATGAACTTCATCTACATCTGGCTGGTGAGCCAAACAACTTCAACAAACCTTATTAGAACAAGTTTGTCGCTCTTCAAAGCAACTTGGTTTACTCTCTGGAGTACTTATATCAAGATGATGAGCCTTGATATCTTGTGATCAAAACAGCTTGGCCTTCTCCATGGACCACAGATGACAAATCTTGATATCTTTCTGTCTCTCTCTCTCATCACAACTTATCATGACATATTTCCAAATGTGTTTTTCCAAAAGGCAACTGGATTTTCTTGTTGTTTTTTTTCCCCTTTGAAAATGTTTCGCTTCTCATCCAAAAAGAAAAAAAGGATTTATAAATTTCCCCACCAGTCAGTTAGAACTGAAGAAGCTTCTTGGATGAGAAGCACAACATTTTCAAAGAAAAAACAACAACAAGAAAGTCCAGTTGCCTTTTAGAAAAGCATCTTTGGAACAGTCATGATCTAGATGATTGAAAATCTCCAGAGACAGGTCTGATTTCCTTTTCATTTTGCAACAGGATCTTGCACAGTCTCTTCTACGTTGCTTTCTATTGATTCTTCTCACATCTTGGGTGGTAATGGAGGAAGCTATTTTGAGACTGAAAATGTTGCTTCAGCTGCATTTCATCCATGACTTTGTGCTCACAACTATTCATGCAGCTCACAGCTGCTCACATTGAACCAACGGAAATCCCCTGAAACTAACTGTCAGTAGTGATCTTTTTCTCTCTCAAGTTCCATCAACTTGAACATGATACATCAGCAACTGCCTTTGGTACCTAACTAAGAACCGGGAACGATACTTGTCTCTATACTGAATAGGAGACGTCAGCAAGAACCACAGATGCTTAGATGACACCTTGTTATGAATGGAACAAGAGTCGTGAAGACCAACATTGTCTTCTGATATTGCCCATGTAGTTTGTTGAGCTATGTTTTTCAATATCTTTCACCACTGGCTTTGTTGATTGAGAAGATTGGGAATTGAAATGTGATAACTCTGGAAGTCTGCTAGAGATCAATCATGGGCCCTACTAGAGACAGATTTTGTGTGTGTGTGGACAGCTTAACCCCATGTCAATACAGCAAAAATGGTTTCTCAAGATTAAACTGATACGTTTCTTTTTGTGCACCCATTATTATTCATAAGTTGATAATACCCCCCTTTTCATGTCCTATCTCACCTCAAATTGTTACATTTAACATAAGTTATTGAAAATCTGATATATTAAACAAGGCATGATCAAAATTCTTCAAGAATGGGATGGTTAGCTTTAAATTCATACCTTGACTGGCTGAAAATAAATATTCAAAAGGGGTGCATATCCATCCTGTTTGAAAAGATTTATTAAAACTTGAGCAATGAACTCTATTTTCACTGTTTAGTTTTGTGAGCAGAGAGATAAAGTAGAAGGATTTTAAAAATAATCTATGTCAAAATTGGCCTGGTCAACTTGAAACACTTTATGGTGGCTTTCATGTGCCTGATTGGCATGTGGGCTTCAGCTTCCCTATTGATAACAAGGAAGGATGGAAAACAAACCTTCATGTAGGTGTTATTGTTCCAGTCTATTAAATTAAAACATTAAAATGTCTGGTTCTTTGTGTATGCTACGGAAGCCTCAACTTCACATGCTAACTGTCAAGAAAGTGCTGAATAAAGGAAAAAGTTTGCAATCCTGGGTAATAATTGCTTCCTTGAAATCACACATTCCCTGTGTTTCAACATAGAGATATTTCAGTCTTCTCCATGGACATTTGGATATTTCTGAACCTTGGACAGCAGAAATTCATAATAGAAATCTCCGCCATTATTATTTGGGTTATACCCACACCCACACACTATGCTAAACTCTAATTATAGTTTGCAAGCCAACTATGGTTCAAAAAACACAGTAAGCTGAAATCAACCAGATTGAATTTTGTCTTTGAGTGTTATTTGAACCCAACAATTTCATAGGAAGCTTATATCTCCTATAAATATATATCTATAGATCCTAGAAATATATATCTGCTAAAAAACTAATTCCCACAACATGTCAAACTATTTACTAAGACTGTATTACTATTCTTCTTCTCATCCTTTTTATTACCTATCTCCTAGTTATGACTATAACCTTGTTGCTTGTATCTTGCAATTTAGATTGTTTTATTAGTTTCCTAATATGATTTTGATTGCTTCTTTAGTATCCTATGACTATCACTGTGTTGTATCTTATGATTCTTGATGAATGTATTTGATGACTATGATCATGATTCATCACTTATATTTTTTATGTACACTGAGAGCTTATGCACCGTAGACAAATTCCTTGTGTGTCCATTCACATTTGGCCAATAAAGAATTCTATTCTATTCTGTTCTGTTCTGTTCTGTTCTGTTCTGTTCTGTTCTGTTCTGTTCTATTCTATTCTATTCTAGTCAAAATTATGACAAACCTATTATAAATTGATATCTTTCAATCTAGACCAAATGCCCAGAAAATCTTCTCAATGTCCTCTATTTTTCTTCCCAAGTCCAATCACACTTGGCCAATAAAGAATTCTATCTATTCTATTCTATTTTGGTTCAAGTATCCAGTCTTGGTTGACTTCATTAAACCCAACCATCAGAAGCAATTTGAGTTGCTTCTAATAATCTCACCAAATTTGAATCAAAAGGAGATTCATTCAGTTTTGGGGTTGGGGAGTTCAGGTCTTCCATCATTATATCAATTTGGAGTTCTTGATAGAATAGTTCAAGAAGCAGCCACCAGAACAAGCAATGAGAAACAGCTCATTCTAATCATTTCACAAGAAGCTAAGCTGAAACTGGGAAAGAGGATGTTTCATGGTTTTAAAAAAGGATTTTAAAAAAGTCCTCTCTGCTTTAGAATATCTTATTATACTACTAGAATCTTACAAAAGTCCTAAAGTGACTGAAGTGGAATGAAATCTCTAGAGTAAAGGTTCTTTTAGAGAATATGCTTTGGAAACATTTTACAGAGAAATTTTGCCCATGAAAATCTGTCATATTAGAACATAGGCTGGAAGGGATCCTGGAGATCTTCTGTTCAAGGCAGGAGTCCTTATTCCATCCTGCAGAAATGGTTGTCTGCACTACTATTACTATCAATCTTCTCATCACTCCTTATCACCCATCCCCTTGTGACTAGATGACTGTAACTTTGTTGCTTATATCCTTATGATCTATATTGACTGTTTCCTCGTATGATTTGATTGCTTATTGTACCCTACGACTATCATTAAGGGTTGTACCTTATGATTCTTGACTCTTGACAAATGTATCTTTTCTTTTTATGTACACTGAGAGACTATGCACCAAGACAAATTCCTTATGTGTCCAATCACCCTTGTCCAATAAAGAATTCTATTCTATTCTATCTGTTCTATGTGGCCTCACTAGTGCAGTACAAAGTGTTATTATCACTTCCTATGATTCTTAGAAGAGCAATTAGTTTCCATCGATACTCAGTCTGTCTTGGGAATCTGTAAAGAAACATCCTTATGTGAAAAATAAGAAGTCTGACCAGCTGTAAGATAGATGAAGTGGTTACAGAATAAAGGTCTTTGATGTCACAAACTTTTTGGGGGAGTATTGATGAACAACTAATGTTGTTAGTTAATGGAATTTATGTAGTATGGTAGCATTGGTTGCTGTCTCCTCCATCACTTATTTAATTATTTTAGGAATGAGCTTGATCACCTATATTAAAATTAATTTCCTACTTAATTTTTTTAAGCAAATGGTACTTCAAGAACCAGAGCATCTCTGATGCAATCTCTCTCCATGCCTCCAGTAACCATTAAAAGCTTTCTCCCTCAGGTTAAAGCATTTACTCTGGTGGAAATTTACCTTATGGACTAGGGATGACATGATAGCACTGTTACAATATTTGAGGGGCTCCTATAGAAACAAGGGGGTCAAACTATTTTCCAAAGGACCAAAAGGCAAGACAAGAAACAGTGGTTGGAAACTAACCAAGGAGAGAAGCAACCTAGAACTAAGAAGAAATGCCCTAACTGTGAGACAAATGGAATAGCTTGCCTTGAGAAACTGTGGGTGCTCCATCACTGCAGGCTTTCAAAAAGAGACTGGACAACCATTTGTCTGAAATGGTATAGGGTCTCCTGCTCAAGCAGGGGGTTGGACTAGAAGACCTCTAAGGTCCCTTCCAAGTCTATTATCCTATGTTCCATGTAGTATATAATATTTTGCTTTTACAGTTAATGAAGCAATGACTGAAGCTATATTTAATTATTTTGCTGAATCAAGAGATATTTTAAGGAGTATACATTAGGTCTATTTTTTTAGGAGTATAAGGGTCACTTCCTTTCCTGTTGCATGGTGGAATCCAAGAATTTCAACTTTCATTCCAAAATCAAACAATTTACAAGGGACTGGAACAATTTTGGAATGGGTTTTTCCAACTATACTTCTGTATTGGTCATCAGAAATGCTATGGAGCTTTGGGAAACGAAAGACGGAATATTCCTTGTGCCATCTCTCAAATCATCTTAAAAGTTCCATGATGAGAAAGGAGAAATTCTCAAGCACTCTAAGAAAAAGGTAGAAAAGCAGAGACATATTTTGCAGAAGATGGAAATTTCTGATAAACCCCCATGTAGATTTTGGAATAGTGATTACCATGACTCTACTGAGAACAAACTATATTTACCTCTGAATATTAGACTTGTACAGTTTGAATGTTTTCTAATTATACTTTAAAATCCTATGTCTTCAACAAAGAAATGATTCTATAGAAAAGGATTATGACCAAAAGAGGAATATGACCTAGAACTTGTCAGCCTAGAAGAGAGGTCAATTGCAATCAATGGTCTCTGGTTGAAATTAATATGTCCTATTCAGGTTATGGATTAACTATACATTTTTGAAATATGAGAATCCTAAATAAAATAAAGACGAAGTTGAAGGCAGAGAAAGAGAAGAGAGCTAAGTGTTAATGATGCTAAAAGTCATTATTAATTAGTGACCTATAAACTAGTGGCAATAGATACCCTCTGAAGATGAACCACAGTGAAACACGTTGATACAAAAACCTTTCTTGGTTTCATTGAAGATTTCATAGTAGATCATTGAAACCTACTAGGTCAAGAACTCTTCGATCTTGATCTTACCTAGCATTCAAGTAGACTCTTGGAGAACAAATGTTGACACTCCTAAACTTTTCTAAACAATCCATAGTTCTACAGAGAATTAAGAAATGCAAAAAAGTATACTTACTTTATTCATGTTGACTTGACAGTTCACCATCAGTATAGACCATGAAATATTCAACTGGACATGGTGCCTTTATCCCTGGAAGAAACATGAAAGATCTGTACATTTGATCAATGCATATGGAAGAACCATAGAATGATACATCCAGTCTAAGAGGTGTAGAATATGATTCTTAAAGTGAAGTCTTGCTCATATCTTTGTAGGTAGGGTGTTTTGTTTTGTTTAGATGGTTTCTTCTAAATCAGATCTAATGTGGGACCATTATTTGTGTGTATGAAGTGCTCCAATTACCTACTGGTTAACCCTTAGAGGGGGATCAATGCTAATTAATTAAATAAGGCACTTAGTGACAGAAGATTATAGTTAGACTTCATATAAAACAAAGGTATGTATATAAAACAAAGATACGTGTACTGTTCCTAGAATTCATCAGAAGAATATCAATTTGCATTGTTTTTATGGAACTTGGTTCATGTCTATGTCCATCTGGACATCTTCTCTGTATGTATCTGTTAAACAGTGACTTCCATAGCCCTCCATACAATGTAGACTTTTTCTAAGTAGACTTAGGAGAAAGGTCATCAGGCATCAATTATAATGGATTCATTGGATTTGAACGGCCACCTCTAACAGGTCAAGTAGATTTCCATAAAGTTCATGGATGATATTTTATGAAAGACCTACATGGGATTGTACCCAAAGGTAAGGAAGCAATGAAGTTAACAGGATAAGAGCAATGGAGGTCAGCTCAAATTGACTCCCAAACCATGAGATTCATTATCCATAATCTTAGCTGGAGTATCTATAAATGGTTACTATGTCTCCTACTGGAAAGATTTTAGCTTTTCAATCAGTATTGATCTCCAGAAATGGGGATCTTTTTTGGAAATTGGGCTGAGGAATAATTTGATGGGTCTCTAGTACATGTCACCATTGCAATGGTCATGTTCTCACATGGATTGTTCTCCTTGTGTTCCCAGGAAGGCTAAACTGTGAATAAAATCCAGATCCCTATTATCGGTATTTTTATTTATTATTAAATTTATTGGCTGCCCACTTACCATCATATTGTACAGTACTATGAATACAATAATATACATGGTATTGAAATCTGTTTATTCATAGTGTTTCTACGCTCCAGAAAGCATTCACTAATTGCTCAACCATACTTAGGTTGCAGAAAGTTATCTAGGATAAATGTTGAATGTTAGGATTAGTGTTTGGTCTATATGTGGTTATATTTGTAATTGTCGGTTTCAATAATGTATTTGAAATATTGTGAGGCACCCAGAGTCTTTCTGGAGTTGGGTAACCTTACAAAAGACAATAATAAATCAATAAATAAAGATATAGAATTTTTGTTTCTTTTGACTTTACAGGATTAAGATTATTATAGGATTGGGATTGTTTAATCCAAATTTATAGGATGAAGGACATAATGAGAATTCTTTGCATAAGGATGTATCTCATGTGCTGAGTGCCTGGTGGCTTCTTTCCACCTTCACAGGATTAAGATTATTACAGGATTGGGATTATTTAATTTAACCCATCCATGCTGCTTCCCTTGTCTTCCACTTTTTTATTTTGTCCTCAGGGAATAAGGAATTAATTCTGACAAATGACAAAAGAAACATCTTGGGAAGGGCTTAATTGAGTTCAACCAGGCCAATGAATATTAATAATCTCCAAATAGTTTTGAATTTGCGAGCAGTCCGTATAAACTACTAAAGCTGCCTCCGCATATAGGTTCCCTAGCTAGATTCTGGTTTGGTGACAATTTGTCAATCTTCCATATGATGAATTGGGTATGCATTTGCTCACACCTAGAGTGGAGTCCATTTCATTTATTCATTTTTTTATTTTTTTATCAAATTTATTGACCAGCCATTTTACCACAGGGTCCTTTAAAAATGCCCTCTGTACTTGAACTGTCAATCAGAGCTAAAACACCCATTCCTGAATCTGATCAACTCTATTCATGATGAAAGGAGGGAAGTATTCTTATTAAATGACCAACACCCAGGTGTTTTGAAGCCATTGGCCAGATATTTACTTCTAGCCCTGCTTGGTTCCTTCCATGAATTGTCAACTTTATAATTTTTTTCCTTTTATATATGTTTGTAATGCCTTTTGTGTGTGTGCATGATTTAATGCTATGGTGTATTTTTAGACATTGCGACTTGAGAGATAGTAGTTCAATCATATATTTACTGTAGATCAATTGGTGGATGAAGAGTTATTGGAAGGGCTGCTGTGATCTCATATATCCACAAATCTGCTAGCATTACTACTAAAGACATTTTCATTTCAAACTTGAGAAGAATTCATGTGTGAATGTATTGTAATACCTACTTAGGGACCCAAAACCAGATGATGCTTCTTGATATCCTCAAGAGAATCAGACAAAGGTTGGAGGGGTTATTTTTGTAACTGGTATTTTTTTCCTTTTATATATATCACCTTTGGCTTGAGTTAATAGTGTGGTGTATTTTACACTTTGTGACTTGAGAGATAGTAGATAGATGATTGATTGATTGATAATAAATAATAGAGATAGATATAGAACATAGATAGAAGATGATAGATGGATAGATGATTGATAGATAGATAGATGATAGATAGATAGATACATAGATGGATGGATACATAGATAGATAGATAGATAGATAGATAGATAGATAGATAGATAGATAGATAGATAGATAGATACATAGATGGATGATAGATAGATGATAGATAGATGGATGGAAGGATGATAGATAGATAGATATATAGATAGATAGATAGAGAGAGAGAGAGATAAGTGAAATGTCCAATTCCATCCAATATTATATTCAGCTGAAGGACTGGTTAGAGTTATTGGAAGAACCTCTATGATCCCATATCTTCCCAAATCTACCAGCATTATGACTGAACAACAAGGCATTTTTATTTCAAACTTGAGAACAATTCATGTGTGAATTTGATGTAACACCTATGTAGAGAATCCAAAATGATGTTTCTTGATATCCCCAAGAGAATCAGAAATGACTTTCCCCCCATTGTGAAATAGGTTCTTGGAAAGAGACCATTTCCCCTCCAAGATAGGAAAGCCTGTACAGTTCTGTATTCTTGATAAATTTGATGAATCAGTCACACAAATGAAATACATCCATCTTTATTAATTGCTGACAGTAGAATGTAACAGATCAAAGTAGGAGGGGGGGGAATTGTTTGAAGGGTGATGGCATGGAGGGGATAAAAGGGTGTAACTACATGGATAGAAACCAAACTAAGATAGAAATCAAACTAAGTTTAGGAAAGAATGAATGAGAGCCCAGGAGAAGGGACTCTTTTTTCCTTCCTGAGGGCAGGAGAGGAATTCATGATAGAGTTAACAACTTCCAGATTTTGACACAGTCTTCGAAATTTTCTTACTTTCATGTGTCACTTCACAGGTGTAACTGTCATACTTTTCATACTCGGCTGCAGTCAATTTCAGGTAACTGCTGGCAAGATATTTGTCACCTTGCTTGTTGGCTTTGGTGGTCTCCACTCCAGAACTGATCACGTTTTCACCCCCCTTCCATTGCAAGGTGAAAGCAGGTGGGTAAAAACCGCTTAGGAGACACACGACCGTATATGGATTCGGGCTTCTGACCTCTTCCTGGGAAGGAGCAAAGATTTGCACCGAAGGTGATACAACGGGCTGATCTGGAAGAGAGGAAGATCTCATGAAGTTGAATGAATGAATTCTTTATTGGCCAAGTGTGAATTGGACACACAAGGGATTTGTTTTGGTGCATGTGCTCTCAGTGTATATAAAAAGAAAAGATACATTCATCAAGAAACATAAGGTACGGCACTTAGTGATAGTCATAGGGTACAAATAAGCCATCAAGCCATACTAGGAAACTAGGATACAAGCAACAAAGTTACAGTCACAAGCGGGAGGAGATGGGTGATAGGAACGATGAGAAGATTAAGACCAATAATAATGCAGACTTAGTAAATAGTTGGACAGTGTTGAGGGAATTATTTGTTTAGCAGCGTGATGGCGTTCGGGGAAAAACTGTTCTTGTGTCGAGTTGTTCTGGTGTGAAGTGCTCTATAGCATCATTTTGAGGGAAGAAGTTGAAACAATTGATGTCCAGGATGTGAGGGTTCCACACTAAATCTTAAATTACATACAACATTAACCGACTAACAAGACTGATAACATCTAACAGATAGTCCTCGGTTTTTAACCATTTATGTAGTGATAGTTCAAACAGCACTGAAAAAAGTGACTTACGACCATTTGTCATTCTTACAACCCTTAAAGCATCCCCATAGTCAGGTGATCCAAATTCAGATGCTTGGCAAGTGGCATGTATTTATAATGGTTGCAGTGTCTTGGGGTCAAACTTTGGACCAGCAAATCAGTGAGGAAGCCAGATTGACTTAACAACGATTGCAGTAATAATGGTGGCAAGAAAGGTTGTAAACTTGCTTTGCCAATGAAAATTTGTAAAATGGGACAAACTTGCTTAGCCCATTGTTTTTGAAACATATAATTTGCCCCATCAAAAGGAGAGAGAGGGGGAAGAAAATATCTCAAGGCAAAATTCCTCAAAATACCACATTGGCAAGATGGTAAGATTAGCAATAGCACTTAGACTTATATACTGCTTCCCAGTGCTTTTACAGCCCTCTTGAAGTGATTTACAGAGTCAGCCTATCGCCCCCAACAATCTGGGTCCTCATTTTACCCACCTTGGAAGGATGGAAGGCTGAGTCAACCTTGAGCCTGGTCAGATTCGAACTGCCAAACTGCTGGCAGCTGGCAGTCAGCAGAAGTAAACTGCAGTACTGCACTCCAACCACTGCTGCACCACGGTTCAAGATTCATAAAACCTCTTTCTCAAGGGAGAGAAACACATTGTTTGAAAGCTAGGAAGCATGTTTGAATGACTTCCCTATGCACCCAGAATGTAATTCTTATACAACTGGGCCGTTATAACCAATTCTAAAGGAAATAAACCCTGGTTGTCCTTTGGAAGGGCAGATACTGAAGCGGAAACTCAAACACTTTGGTTAAGTGCTTGAGAAGACCCTGATGTTGGGAAAGATGGAAAGCAAAAGGAGAAGGGAACAGCAGAGGGTTAGATAGTGACATTGATGCAATGAACATGAATTTGGGCAAACTGAGAGACAGTGGAGGATAGGGGTGCCTGGCTTGCTGTGATCCATGGGGGTCACAAAAAGTCAGGCATGACTCAAGAACCGAACAACAAAACTGATTTGTAATTCGAAGCCCTTGACGGAATCTTCAAGAAGGCTTGTAGAAGTTCCAAGAATTATAGAGCTGGAAGGAGTCCAACTCTCAGGACATTTCTATAAAAATCTGTCCCTAACTCCCTTTTTGTTTTGAGGCTACTTGCTTGGCTAGCTGGAGCTTATCAAAATTTTAGCTAGCTGGAACTATGAAATTCAAGGTTGCAACTGTCAGACACGACTTAGCAACTGAACCACAATTAGAACCAGCGAACAAAAGAGGTTTCTCTTTTGTGTTGGTGTTGGGACCGAAATAAAATGTTGATTTGATATGACTTCATCGCCCATTATTTGTCTACCAACCATAGTTGTAGTTACTTGTAAGAACTGAAGTGGTTTGCCTTCCCAGGCTGGAAGGGAAGGACTGGGCTAGGCTGTCACCCAGCTGGTTTTGTGCCTAAAGTAGGGCTAGAACTTGCAATCCCTTTCTCTAGGAAACCCTAGGAAGAAGCAGGCAAGCAAACCACTTCTGAAAACTTGGCCAAGAAAACTTCAGGGATTTATCCAGGCAGTTTACCAGGAGTTCACTTTGTCTCAAAGGTCCCACAAATAAAACCATCATTTGAAAAACCTAATATAATTTAAAGTCAAAAGTAAACAAAGTAGTTATTTTCTCGCTGTTCAATAACAGCCACTTTTAAAGTCACATTTCAGTGAGAAATGTGGTTGATTTGGGAAGGCTTGAGAGAAAAGGCTGTCTCAAAATTCAGATCTGGCCCTTCTGATACCATCTCTAAATAATAACTGCAAAGCACCCAGAAGTGTCTCTTTTAAGGAACCTGTAACAATCAAGGGGACTGGAAGCTAAAACATACGAAGAACGGTTGTAGGAATTGAGTATGTCAAGAGTGGTTTAATGAAAAGAAGGACTAGGGGTGACATGATAGCAGTGTTGCAATATCTAAGAGGCTGCCACAAAGAAGAGGGAGTCAAGCTATTCTCCAAAGCACCTGAAGGCAAGACAAGAAGCAATGGATGGACACTAATCAGGGAGAGAAGCAACCTAGAACTAAAGAGGAATTTCCTGACAGTTAATAAACCGATCCATGGAACACAATACTAAAGTATCAAGCGTCCTATCAATCAGTAATCAAGGAAGCAACTGAAGTTACAGAATTTTGGACTTGTCCAATTTCAACACCCTAAAGAAAGAAAGGGCAGTATAAATATATTCCAGTAGCACAAACAATCTAGGCAAGATCTGTATAAAACTTTGCCTTCCTTTGCTACTTTGTACTGGGTTGTAAAATCAGCAATCTGAAGTGTGGTTGTTTAGAATGACAAAAGGGATGTGACAGCAATTTTTCCACCACTTGTTTACGAAGAGAGACCCCAGCTGAAATGCAATTTTTGGTTACATTTGGCATGATCGAGACTCGTTCTTTCAGAATCTGATTTCTAAATAACGCCATGCTGGTCTAGAGTGAAGAAAGAGAGGTTGTCCTTCACCAATGCTCTTCCACATTACCCAGGTTAGGATTAAACATTGTGAAGTTAAATCAAGAATGATTAGACAAGAGAAAAGGTGACAGTCGGCTAGACGAAGAAAAAGAGGAAAAAGTCACAGAAAAACTTTACAAAATGCTATGGAGAAGGAACAATTAGAAGCATAAATGGACTTACCAATGATGGTTAATTGAGTTCCACTTCCGAAGATGAACCACAATGATATATACTCATACAAAAACCTGCCCTCATTTCACAACAGTTCACTGAAGATGGAGCCCAGCTTGGACAATTACTGGGTTTCATAAAATTTCAGAATGGATCTGTAGCCATCATTGTATCCTGGAAGAGCAAAAATGATGTGGTATAAGTGGTTCATGCTTGGACATCATGGAAGCCATTCATGGTCAAGAAGATCATTCAAGATAATCCAATGGAAGCAGTCCACTGATAGGTGGAGAAAACAAGACATATCAGAGCCATCATTCATTTTACCTTGAATTATACAGAAGAGCCACAAATGAGCTTCTAGTGATATAGCCAGTTTTGGAAGACTGAGAAGTGTTTCTGTAGGCAGCATTTTGTCTAAATTGAGGTGGTTTCTTATAAATTAAACCTAAGTCACTAGGTCATTCTTTGGGTGTAAGGACCTCCCTGATTACCTGTAAGGCAACTCTTCCAGAAACGTGTTTTAATTAATTGTATAATGAACACATTGGCTGACAATGGAGTGTTACACCTGTGTTTTTGTTAACTAGAATTCAGGGGGACAAAATTTCCACCAAAAGCAGAATTTTCTACTGGAATTCATGGAATGGTTCAACCTTTGCATTCCTTCCATGGGGAGTTCCTTTTTGTGTGTATTTTTTTTGTAAGCTTCTTTTTGTCTTCTTATGGCCTTTCAGGTGCTGAAATGTCAGTTCCATAGTTGTGCATATAACAGGCTATTGGGAATGAATCAGTCAGTCAGAATAGAGCTGGAAGGGACCTTGGAGGTAACAGATAAGATAACACATAATCAGAATTGGAAGGGACGTTATAGGTCATCTAGTCCAACCCCCTGTGCAAGCGGGAGACCCTACGCCATTTCTGACAAATGGCAGTCCAATCTCTTCTTGAAAGTCTCAAGTGATGGCAAGTGCCAACTTCTGTTCCACGGGTTGATTGTTCCCACTGTCAGAAAGTTCCTCCTTATTTCCAGGTTAAATCTCTCCTTGTCCAGTTTCCATCCATTATTCCTCGTCTGGCCTTCGGGTGCTTTGGAGAATAGCTTGACCCCCTCCTCTCTGTGGCAGCCCCTCAAATACTGGAAGGCTGCTATCATGTCTCCTCTGGTGCTTCTCTTTGCTAGACTACATTGCCCAGTTCCTGCAACCCTTCTTCATATGCCTTAGTCTCCAGTCCCCTAATCATCCTGGTCGCTCTCTCTGCACTCTTTCCAGAGTCTCAACATCTTTTTTATATAGGTCTTCTAGTCCAGCCCCCTGCTCATGCAGGAGACCCTATACCATTTCAAACAGGTTAATTTATTTCTGATTAAAATGTATTTATTTTATTTATTTTTAAAAAATGTATATAGCCATCCATGTTGCGGCTCCCAATTGATGCATCTAGTACATCTGAATTCCATCTGTTTCAAGACAAACAGGTTGTGGTTACTTAGGACAACATAGATTCATGCTGGTCTTCCACAATGGAGCATATATGAATTGGCACTAAAAGCTCAGAAACAAATGAAGTTCGTGGAATTCCAAAGGTGCTTTTTCAAGAGGCAACTGGACTTTCTGGTTTTTTTTTTTTGAAGAAGCTCCTTGGATGAGAAGCAAAACATCTTCAAAGAAAAACCAGAAAGTCCAGTAGCCTCTTGAAAAAGCACCTTTGGGACAACCATGACCCGGAGGACTGAGAATATCCATAGAAAAGTTCACGGAATGATAACAATGGTGTCAAAGAGGCCCTCAACAATAATTATTGACCAGCACAGTGGACATGTGTACTATTCGCCAACCATGTTGTTGTGATGCTAACTGAAGAGACTTCTACTTCTCCATCAGCTTTATCTAGTAGATCTTTGGAAGAATGAATGAAATCATGAAAATTCTTTGGACAAGGCTAAAGAAAAGTTTGATGGCCCCTGATACATTTTATAATTTGATTGAGGAGAGGTCATTGTATAAAATGCTTCCCTTAAAGTCACTTGTGAAATCTTTTCCTTAAATTTTATTATGAAGAGGGTTAATTGTCCATTGAGGGCTGCCTCATTGCCTTATTGACATTAAAAGCCGATGGTAACCTGGTTTGGAGACACCTAATGCCTGTCTTTATAGACTTGGTTGTTCCTAGTCCTCTGAAGAAAGGATTCATATCAATATTTTTGTGTCTTCCAGGTCCAAAATGACACCATATTCCAGGTGTACCTCTCTGAGGTGCAAGGAGTTTGGTATAGACACAAGCGGTCCAAGATGTTCTAGATATTCTTCTAGATCTGAAAAGTAGGATTACTTTCAGCCCAGTGCCTACCTCCAAGTAGTTCCTGATTGGTTCTCCGAGACATCAAAGTTTTGGATGTGATCCAAACATGATCTATCATTGTTTCTCCCCCTTTGAGCTATGTTGGGTCTGCAATTTCCAAGTTTCCAATGCACCATGACCACTTTAACATATTCCAATATAAGAAAGACACTTATGAGAAATGTCACATTCCAAGCACAATAATGCATGGTGATATCCTCATGTGCATCAGGTCCTGGGCAACAGTGGTAGAGTGTGACTTTTAATCTTGGAATCTTTTTTCCCAGATCACTTATTGGAAGAACCTCTATGATCCCATATCTTCCCAAATCTACCAGCATTATGACTGAACAACAAGGCATTTTTATTTCAAACTTGAGAACAATTCATGTGTGAATTTGATGTAACACCTATGTAGAGAATCCAAAACCAGATGATGTTTCTTGATATCCCCAAGAGAATCAGACATGACTTTTCCCCCATTGTGAAATAGGTTCTTGGAAAGAGACCATTTCCCCTCCAAGATAGGAAAGCCTGTACAGTTCTGTATTCTTGATAAATTTGATGAATCAGTCACACAAATGAAATACATCCATCTTTATTAATTGCTGACAGTAGAATGTAACAGATAAAAGTAGGAGGGGGGGGGAATTGTTTGAAGGGTGATGGCATGGAGGGGATAAAAGGGTGTAACTACATGGATAGAAAGAGATATCATCAATCAAACTAAGTTTAGGAAAGAATGAATGAGAGCCCAGGAGAAGGGACTCTTTTTTCCTTCCTGAGGGCAGGAGAGGAATTCATGATAGAGTTAACAACTTCCAGATTTTGACACAGTCTTCGAAATTTTCTTACTGTCATGTGTCACTTCACAGGTGTAACTGTCATACTTTTCATACTCGGCTGCAGTCAATTTCAGGTAACTGCTGGCAAGATATTTGTCACCTTGCTTGCTGGCTTTGGTGGTCTCCACTCCAGAATTTATCACGTTTTCACCCCCCTTCCATTGCAAGGTGAAAGCACCTGGGTAAAAACCGCTTAGGAGACACACGACCGTATATGGATTCGGGCTTCTGACCTCTTCCTGGGAAGGAGCAAAGACTTGCACCGAAGGAGATACTGGGGTCTGACCTGGAAGAGAGGAAGATCTCATGAGGTTCTACTCAGCTTCTTTATCTTCAACACAACGTTCAACAAGTAACTAGATTGATAAACGTATAGATAGTTTTCCTTATCACGACTGAGGGGGAGCGAGTGGGGAAAATATCAAGGCAACATTTTCTCAAAATAGTACATTAAGTAAGATGGTAAGAATCATATGACCCACTTCTAAAGGGAGAGAAAAAAAACATTATTAAAAAGTTAGAGGAGATGCTTGGATGATTTCCTTTGCATTCAGCAGGTAATCCCAACACCACAGGGGACCATTATATCCAATGGACAAAAGAGATTCCTATTGTTTGGTCTTGGAGCCTAACTAAGATTTTGATTTGATCATGATTTGATCTCCCACTGTAGCACTCTCCCCAGAATTCTTGTAGTTAGTTGTGTGAACCAGAAGTTCTTTACATGAGAGTAAGATTTCCTGCATGGTCCCACCTAGAAAACACATGCATGTATCTACAGGGGAGTTACTTCCCAAAATTATTCTTCTTAGAAAAACATTTCGACGATCTTATTTTACTTTGCATTTTATAGAAGACAAAGGAGGCTGTACCAAAGAACATCTGGGCAACAGCATGCTTTCAGGCAGGGGTTTTCAAACTTGACAGCTTTAAGACTTGTGGACTTCAACTCCTAGAATTCCTCCTCCAGTCACGTGAGCTCAGGAATTCTGGGAGTTGAAGTCCACAAGTCTTAAACTTGCTAAGTTTGAAGACCCTTGCCTTAAGGAGAAGTCCAGCTTGCAAATAGCTTTACTGTACCAATTAGAGTTGTTTAATTAATTTTTATTGTCCACCAAGACAGGAAGAAGATGTGAAATTAAGTGCCTTCTGTCTATTCATATTGCCTACTCCCATGTTGGTTTCTCTCTCTACATGGGTGAGTTTCTGTGAGAGGAAGAGAAATGAATTATTTTTAGTTCCTGAATGTAGTGATGTTTTCTTCTCCATGCAGGAATAGTACAGACTACATGAACTGAAACATGAATACTTCTCCTAGGAAAGCATTTTTACCGCACAAAGGAATTAAAGGGTAGAAATAGAGTTGAGTTTCATGGAATTTATACCTCTCTTTGATGTCAAACCAACTTTCCAGAAACATTCAAACTCAATGGTTGAAATGTTTAGAACTGGGTTGCATGACAACCACAGCTTCCTAACACCTTTTAAACTCAATGTCAAAGAAAACGCGGTTCAATCACCTAACAGATTTCTTTTTGGGGAAACATCTTAGAGACCCCCAATTTATGTGAGATTCCAACTTGAAGAGAGATGATTGGAAACCTCATTGTGAGTTGGTTCCCAATATTGAAGTAACGTTCAGCAGTTCTTCTGAACCCCTTATTCCAGGACACCGAATTAAAAGAATACATATGACATTCACGCCACAGGAAACATTTCTTGCTTATGTCCCTCACAAAGTCATCTTACTCTTTATAAGAGGTTACTCATTTCCCCCTCTCAGTCAATCCATTCTTTAATGGCTCATGTTAATCTCTTAAAGAAATATTTTGGATTGAAATTTTTTATCATTTAACACACACGGGAGAACAACAGCAAAACTCTAAACATCTCCAAAAGAGATAACACGAAACTTTCTTGTCCTTACTTGCATGTTATGCTTCTTATTTGTGTTAAATAAGCGGAATTGAAGTCTTATCCCAGTTTCTACATTTTGAGAGGACTAAACAAGAACTATGGTTTGATACGAAGTAGTTGGTATTATTAGTTTGGAAAAAATAGGAAAAGACAATTCGACCAAACCTCAGTGTATCTTCTTGAAATGAAAGTTGGAAACCCAACACATTGGTTAGATACCACTTGTGTTTCCTTCACAATCATGCCACATTCGTTTACCCCTTTGAAGGTTCTTTAGGAAAAGATTCCCTCTCTAAAATCAAGAAATGTAGGTTCATTCACATTTCTGCAAATTTGAGCCATTGAGAAATGGTCCCCTCTGAATCTATGGTTGTGGCTATCCACTCCCTGTATCCACACAATCTAAGAGATGCTTATATCATTGTAACATTTCCATTGAAATGAATGATGGACTGTTGATCAGACATTCCAACATATTGATGTAATTTTGATGATGGAAGATTAAGATCTCTGTCTTGTCTTTCAGAGGCTGAAAGAAGATGGAGACTTATTTTTTAAACCAAATGGTAAAACAAAGGATCAAATTGACAATTTGTCATACTTTGGCTTACTTTATTCCATTTGGGAAATCTAAACACAGAGTGATAAAATCAAAGGTTCAGCCAATTCCATTCAGTGCCATTGAAGAGAACGCAATACAAATTAATCTCCCTGTTTTCTTTTAATCCACAGAAAAAGTACACCTGAGGATAAAAGTAGCCACCAGTGAGATTTCTAAAGATCTCATTGACCCGGATCATGAAAATCAAGGTGTATCTGCGAACAGGACAGATGACACCATATAGATTTGAATCCACTTGTTCTAACCTGGGCTAAATGTTCAGTTCTCATTGAAAAAACATCATCATGAATGAATCAAAAGCAACTCTAAAATCAAAGTGCATGGAGTCAAAGTAGGGAAAGAAGAGGAAAAAGATGGAAAAATGAAAATATCACACACAGAAAGAAAGATTTGGGATCAATTTGTTGACTTACCTGTGATGGTTAGCTGGGTTCCTCCTCCGAACACCCACCACAGTGATACAACGCTGTACAAAAATCTGTTCTCTCTTGGTGTTCTTCAGATAGAGCAACAGGCGGTGTCCTTAACATGGTCATTTCAAGTTCCTTGAATCCCATGCCTTTTGGGGGAAAAAAACCAATGATTCCTTCTCGGAGTAGTGAAAGGAGGACCTCTTGATGATTTAGGAGGATCTCAGGTCCTTCAAGAACTTCCATTCTTGAAGTGATTCCTTTCTGGATGCAGGGAGATTGTAGATGAGAAGTTTTATTCCTTCTAGATTATGTGAAAAATACTCATATATCTGCAGCATTGTCAGTCTTCATAATAAATAAACTATGTTTAAGAAGTGTGGCAGGTTACTGAAGTTTTATCTGTGCTCTTCTTGTTTCTGTTGAATTTAGCAAAATGCACTGGATGTGTTCTTGAAGTTCAGCTGATGATTTCTGTAGTCCACCATTTGGAATAGTGTCAAGTAGATCCATCAGAAAATGGACCCCTAAGAAATAACCCTTTTCTCATTCTTACTTCTCCAATCTAGATATCCTTGAGACTGAAAGCTCAATGAATCATGTGGGATAGATAGCTTTATATTTCTCAGGATACCTTATATGAGGAATGCTTTTGAAAAGATCCTGGACCATGGATTATGTCTGCTTCTTTTCAGGTCTATCCATTGAATTCCCAATAAGGACAACTCAGATTTTTCTGGAAGACTAGTAATTCTCTACATGGTTATCTGCAGGTGTCCTTAACCGTAAATATAAGAGGGTTGTGTCAATATTGTGCCTGGAGTGGAGATTTGGAATGGTCAATTGTGGTTTTGTGATGGCCTTTAGAATGTATACTTTTGTGGAAATTTCAGTAGGTTGTAAAATACATTTTGACATATGGAGAAATGATGTACAACATCTTCTAAGACCTCAGGTCTGATCCAGGGTTTTTCTTCTCCTTAAGTGAGCCAACTACTTAGCCTCTGCAATTAAGACCTAAAGCGATTCATAGATTTCAAAAGATTCTGGGATATCTAGGTATTTCCTGAATCCATGCTACTTCCAGGCACAATGCTCCATTGTGGTAGTGTGGTGTTATTTAGAACGTGCCCTTTGATGGAAACACTGGGATAAATGGTAAAATAAGTGTTTATGTATTGAGAGTATAGGGACACTGTCTTCTAATATCTGAGATCTTCTTCCAGGGACTTTTCCTGAGAAAGTAGAAATGCAACTTTTGAGTCAAAAATTGGACCAAAAGTGATTTACAGATCAGGAAAGAATTGGGAGGCGTAGGATGGATGTAACCCATCCATGCTGCTTCCCTTGTCTTCCACTTCTTTATTTTGTCCTCAGGGAATAAGGAATTAATTCTGACAAATGACAAAAGAAACATCTTGGGAAGGGCTTAATTGAGTTCAACCAGGCCAATGAATATTAATAATCTCCAAATAGTTTTGAATTTGCGAGCAGTCCGTATAAACTACTAAAGCTGCCTCCGCATATAGGTTCCCTAGCTAGATTCTGGTTTGGTGACAATTTGTCAATCTTCCATATGATGAATTGGGTATGCATTTGCTCACACCTAGAGTGGAGTCCATTTCATTTATTCATTTTTTTATTTATTTATCAAATTTATTGACCAGCCATTTTACCACAGGGTCCTTTAAAAATGCCCTCTGTACTTGAACTGTCAATCAGAGCTAAAACACCCATTCCTGAATCTGATCAACTCCATTCATGATGAAAGGAGGGAAGTATTCTTATTAAATGACCAACACCCAGGTGTTTTGAAGCCATTGGCCAGATATTTACTTCTAGCCCTGCTTGGTTCCTTCCATGAATTGTCAACTTTATATTTTTTTCCCTTTTATATATGTTTGTAATGCCTTTTTTTTTTTTTTTTTGCATGATTTAATGCTATGGTGTATTTTTAGACATTGCGACTTGAGAGATAGTAGTTCAATCATATATTTACTGTAGATCAATTGGTGAATGAAGAGTTATTGGAAGGGCTGCTGTGATCTCATATATCCACAAATCTGCTAGCATTACTACTAAAGACATTTTCATTTCAAACTTGAGAAGAATTCATGTGTGAATGTATTGCAATACCTACGTAGGGACCCAAAACCAGATGATGCTTCTTGATATCCTCAAGAGAATCAGACAAAGGTTGGAGGGGTTATTTTTGTAACTGGTATTTTTTTCCTTTTATATATATCACCTTTGGCTTGAGTTAATAGTGTGGTGTATTTTTACACTTTGTGACTTCAGAGATAGTAGATAGATGATTGATTGATTGATAATAAATAATAGAGATAGATAGAGATAGAACATGGATAGAAGATGATAGGTGGATAGATGATAGATAGATAGATGATAGATAGATAGATACATAGATGGATGACAGACAGATGATAGATAGATAGATGGATGATAGATAGATAGATAGATGATAGATAAATACATACATAGATGGATGATAGATGATAGATAGATGGATGATTGATAGATAGATAGATAGATAGATAGATAGATAGATAGATAGATAGATAAGTGAAATGTCCAATTCCATCCAATATTATATTCATATCAGCTGAAGGACTGGTTAGAGTTATTGGAAGAACCTCTATGATCCCATATCTTCCCAAATCTACCAGCATTATGACTGAACAACAAGGCATTTTTATTTCAAACTTGAGAACAATTCATGTGTGAATTTGATGTAACACCTATGTAGAGAATCCAAAATGATGTTTCTTGATATCCCCAAGAGAATCAGACATGACTTTTCCCCCATTGTGAAATAGGTTCTTGGAAAGAGACCATTTCCCCTCCAAGATAGGAAAGCTTGTACAGTTCTGTATTTTGATAAATTTGATGAATCAGTCACACAAATGAAATACATCCATCTTTATTAATTGCTGACAGTAGAATGTAACAGATCAAAGTAGGAGGGGGGGGGAATTGTTTGAAGGGTGATGGCATGGAGGGGATAAAAGGGTGTAACTACATGAATAGAAACCAAACTAAGATAGAAATCAAACTAAGTTTAGGAAAGAATGAATGAGAGCCCAGGAGAAGGGACTCTTTTTTCCTTCCTGAGGGCAGGAGAGGAATTCATGATAGAGTTAACAACTTCCAGATTTTGACACAGTCTTCGAAATTTTCTTACTTTCATGTGTCACTTCACAGGTGTAACTGTCATACTTTTCATACTCGGCTGCAGTCAATTTCAGGTAACTGCTGGCAAGATATTTGTCACCTTGCTTGTTGGCTTTGGTGGTCTCCACTCCAGAACTGATCGCGATTTCACCCCCCTTCCATTGCAAGGTGAAAGCAGGTGGGTAAAAACCGGTTAGGAGACACACGACCGTATATGGATTCGGGCTTCTGACCTCTTCCTGGGAAGGAGCAAAGATTTGCACCGAAGGTGATACAACGGGCTGACCTGGAAGAGAGGAAGATCTCATGAAGTTGAATGAATGAATTTTTTATTGGCCAAGTGTGAATTGGACACACAAGGGATTTGTTTTGGTGCATGTGCTCTCAGTGTATATAAAAAGAAAAGATACATTCATCAAGAAACATAAGGTATGGCACTTAGTGATAGTCATAGGGTACAAATAAGCCATCAAGCCATACTAGGAAACTAGGATACAAGCAACAAAGTTACAGTCACAAGTGGGAGGAGATGGGTGATAGGAACGATGAGAAGATTAAGAGCAATAATAATGCAGACTTAGTAAATAGTTGGACAGTGTTGAGGGAATTATTTGTTTAGCGGCGTGATGGCGTTCGGGGAAAAACTGTTCTTGTGTTGAGTTGTTCTGGTGTGAAGTGCTCTATAGCATCATTTTGAGGGAAGAAGTTGAAACAATTGATGTCCAGGATGTGAGGGTTCCACACTAAATCTTAAAATTACATGCAACATTAACCGACTAACAAGACTGATAACATCTATAGATAGTCCTCGGTTTTTAACCATTTATGTAGTGATAGTTCAAACAGCACTGAAAAAAGTGACTTACGACCATTTGTCATTCTTACAACCCTTAAAGCATCCCCATAGTCAGGTGATCCAAATTCAGATGCTTGGCAAGTGGCATGTATTTATAATGGTTGCAGTGTCTTGGGGTCAAACTTTGGACCAGCAAATCAGTGAGGAAGCCAGATTGACTTAACAACGATTGCAGTAATAATGGTGGCAAGAAAGGTTGTAAACTTGCTTTGCCAATGAAAATTTGTAAAATGGGACAAACTTGCTTAGCCCATTGTTTTTGAAACATATAATTTGCCCCATCAAAAGGAGGGAGAGGGGGAAGAAAATATCTCAAGGCAAAATTCCTCAAAATACCACATTGGCAAGATGGTAAGATTAGCAATAGCACTTAGACTTATACACTGCTTCCCAGTGCTTTTACAGCCCTCTTGAAGTGATTTACAGAGTCAGCCTATCGCCCCCAACAATCTGGGTCCTCATTTTACCCACCTTGGAAGGATGGAAGGCTGAGTCAACCTTGAGCCTGGTCAGATTCGAACTGCCAAACTGCTGGCAGCTGGCAGTCAGCAGAAGTAAACTGCAGTACTGCACTCCAACCACTGCTGCACCACGGTTCAAGATTCATAAAACCTCTTTCTCAAGGGAGAGAAACACACTGTTTGAAAGCTAGGAAGCATGTTTGAATGACTTCCCTATGCACGCAGAATGTAATTCTTATACAATTGGGCCGTTATAACCAATTCTAAAGGAAATAAACCCTGGTTGTCCTTTGGAAGGGTAGATACTGAAGCGGAAACTCAAACACTTTGGTTAAGTGCTTGAGAAGACCCTGATGTTGGGAAAGATGGAAAGCAAAAGGAGAAGGGAACAGCAGAGGGTTAGATAGTGACATTGATGCAATGAACATCAATTTGGGCAAACTGAGAGACAGTGTAGGATAGGGGTGCCTGGCTTGCTGTGATCCATGGGGGTCACAAAAAGTCAGGCATGACTCAAGAACCGAACAACAAAACTGATTTGTAATTCGAAGCCCTTGACGGAATCTTCAAGAAGGCTTGTAGAAGTTCCAAGAATTATAGAACTGGAAGGAGTCCAACTCTCAGGACATTTCTATAAAAATCTGTCCCTAACTCCCTTTTTGTTTTGAGGCTACTTGGTTGGCTAGCTGGAGCTTATCAAAATTTTAGCTAGCTGGAACTATGAAATTCAAGGTTGCAACTGTCAGACACGACTTAGCAACTGAACCACAATTAGAACCAGCGAACAAAAGAGGTTTCTCTTTTGTGTTGGTGTTGGGACCGAAATAAAATGTTGATTTGATATGACTTCATCGCCCATTATTTGTCTACCAACCATAGTTGTAGTTACTTGTAAGAACTGAAGTGGTTTGCCTTCCCAGGCTGGAAGGGAAGGACTGGGCTAGGCTGTCACCCAGCTGGTTTTGTGCCTAAAGTAGGGCTAGAACTTGCAATCCCTTTCTCTAGGAAACCCTAGGAAGAAGCAGGCAAGCAAACCACTTGGCCAAGAAAACTTCAGGGATTTATCCAGGCAGTTTACCAGGAGTTCACTTTGTCTCAAAGGTCCCACAAATAAAACCATCATTTGAAAAACCTAATATTATTTAAAGTCAAAACTAAACAAAGTAGTTATTTTCTCGCTGTTCAGTAACAGCCACTTTTAAAGTCACATTTCAGTGAGAAATGTGGTTGATTTGGGAAGGCTTGAGAGAAAAGGCTGTCTCAAAATTCAGATCTGTCCCTTCTGATACCATCTCTAAGTAATAACTGCAAAGCATCCAGAAGTGTCTCTTTTAAGGAACCTGTAACAATCAAGGGGACTGGAAGCTAAAACATATGAAGAACGGTTGTAGGAATTGAGTATGTCAACAGTGGTTTAATGAAAAGAAGGACTAGGGGTGACATGATAGCAGTGTTGCAATATCTAAGAGGCTGCCCCAAAGAAGAGGGAGTCAAGCTATTCTCCAAAGCACCTGAAGGCAAGACAAGAAGCAATGGATGGACACTAATCAGGGAGAGAAGCAACCTAGAACTAAAGAGGAATTTCCTGACAGTTAATAAACCGATCCATGGAACACAATACTAAAGTATCAAGCGTCCTATCAATCAGTAATCAAGGAAGCAACCGAAGTTACAGAATTTTGGACTTGTCCAATTTCAACACCCTAAAGAAAGAAAGGACAGTATAAATATATTCCAGTAGCACAAACAATCTAGGCAAGATCTTTATAAAACTTTGCATTCCTTTGCTAGTTTGTACTGGGTTGTAAAATCAGCAATCTGAAGTGTGGTTGTTTAGAACGACAAAAGGGATGTGACAGCAATGGATTAAACATCTTTCTCATCCAGTGTTCCAGATTTAATTAATTAAATGCTTGGGAGATCCCTGGCTGATTCCAAGTTTGTCTTTTTTTAAAGCAAAGGAATTGGTTATCTACCTCAGACAAGAAGAAAACAGATATTTTTCCTAATGGGGTTAAGAGTGGATTTGAGCATGGAGGAACTAAAATTAAAATGGGTTGCAAAATTCTGATCAACACTATTGACCATCAATCAATAAGAAAATCTGTTATTCTTTTAACTGTGTACTTTATTATCTCTTGCTAAGTCATACTTCCCTCACTTTTTATCTATGGATTTGTTTTTTTAAAGCAAAATAAAGGTAGAATTAAAACAAAACAAAAGAAGAAAACCAAACCAAACAGAGTTTGTTATTTTGGTATGCAATTTTCAAATTCTCTAGCTTCAAATCATCCTATGCTTCATTTTATCTCTTTGTGAAATTTCACCTCTTTTTGTAAAAAATCCCTTTCCATTTACAAAATAAAACAAATGTGAAGATTCATTTTTAAAGATGATTTTTAAAAAAGGATCTGAAAGTTTTGCTTATGATTGGTGAATTACCAAGCAATGCATCCTTTTCAATATATTTGGATTTATTGTTGGGTACTAATATTATGTAAATAATGTTTTCAGATTATTTTTAAGATGATACACCTCGACCCCATGAATCATAGCATTAGTCACAGATCCTAACTTTAAAAAAAAAAAAAAAGAATGATCAGTGCTGGACTTCACCAAATACAACCAAGATACTTGTCTACGACTTATTTTGATAGGAAAAAAATCTATTTAGAATTTCAAAGTTTATCATCAACCTTCCCTCATGTATTGTCTTCCTTTCAGATCTGTACAAATGAGCAGGAGGAATCTTTGTAATTAGATAAAGAAATCTAAACATTAAAGCAAGAGAAAAAAAATGAATTTTTAAAGGTTACAAGTTCTATTTCCCTATTTTTTTTTCCAAAACTGCCCCTGCCTTTTGCCTTAAAATCAGATAGAGCATGGAAACTCATATTTCTAATGCCTTGCAACACACAACACATACAAACACAGAGAGAAGGAGATTTGATACATTTTCCTATTATTCTTACACTGACTTGTTTAAATATACTTTATTGCAATACCTCCATGAGTTGATATGATTCGATTTTTAAATTATCTATGAGCTGAATCAACTATGTGCAGATAAAACAAGATATTGAAGAATTGCATAACACTTTGCTTGACATTTTGACATTACCATTACCTGGATTTTGTTTTCCTGAAAAGGACAGTGAGAAATAAACTATTAAACACAAGAAGGACAGATGAGCATGCATTTTAGGGGACAAAAACGTAACGCCTTGGAGAAAAAAAGGATCACAAAAGCAAAATGTTAAGAACACAAAATAGTCAGATCGTTAGAATAATTATTTCTCTCTTAGGAAACGTGACTTAATCTAATTAAGAACATATTATACTTCAGACTTAATCAACTCAAAAAAGACAAAAAATACTTCCTTTATATTTCATCTATTTGAGAGTTCTTTTTACAACACGAAAGAGAAAACCTAAGCATTTTTTTTAAATGTGACCTGCTAAGCTACATCGAAGATGCTTCATTTGAGACAGAGACTGTTTGGTAAGAAAAAAACAACACAAATTAAAATAAAAAACAGTTGGAAAGCAGTTGTAACAGCATTTTAAAGAGACTTACCTAAGACTGTCAGTTGGGTTCCACTGCCGAAGATATACACACAGTGAGTAATGGCCATACAAAAATATTTCCTGTAGTAGTTTACTTCTGCTTCCAGATCTTGGATGTTATTTTGGAAGGTTTTATTTTTTTTATAAATCCATCACTCACTTTGTAGGGGATATGGATTTTGCCATTTTTTAGTTCAAAATATTTATTAGTTTATCAAAATATAATATAAACACAAACACTTTTACTAAATTCTTTTTTCAAAGTCATAATTCGCTTTGGAAAGCTTACTAATTTAGCAGACCCAATTATAGTTCCACATTTTTCTGAACTAGCAGGCAACTAGGTAACATATTCTACTGAAGCTCTTTGCAATTTTTCCCACTAAGGTAATCCGTTTCCATGAAATTCCAAAAATTCCACATTCTTTTCAACCCATCATCAACACTGCTCTCCCATGTTCTTTTTCTTCTTTAAAAATAATTTAATTGAATTGTTTTTTTAAATTTATTTTTAGAAATTTTCATTCATAAACATTTTTGAATAACATTCATAAACATTTTTGAAAAATAGTGCATTGGCAGAGAATTATTTACAAACAAAACACGACATACGTTGATAATAAATCTCAACATACAAACTAATAGCAATAGTAATGGTATAATAACGGTACAAATACTATTAGCACTGCTCTCCCATTTTCAAATATTTTGGTCATTGAATCAAAAATGTCTACATTATTTCATCTATTTGAGAGTTCTTTGTAAAACACTTAAGTGCAAGATTGGATGATGCAGAGACCTGGCCCACCAAGAGTTGAACATGACTGAATGGATAACATATTCATTATATCATCACCATCTGATCCAGAAACATTTGGAAAATAATTGTATCTGCATTTTAAAGAGTGTCTTTCACTCAAATTCCTTTGGCACTCACCAAGTAATGGCCACACAACAATACTATATAATAATCTAGTTCCACAAATGCCCACAAATTCCACACTCTCTTCAACCCATCATTGACATGGCTCTTCCATTCTCAAATATCATCACAGGTGAATAATTTAGACTGTAACAATTAGCCATAACAATGGAAGAGAGATTGAAGCCATAGGGAAACTATTTCCTACCTGAATGCCAGGTCCACCATGAACTTTCTTGGATGTTTTGAATCAGAAGAATTAAGGTGCTCTTATCCAGGGATGCTATCTGTCTTGCATCATCCAGTACCATTCCAAATACTTTACCAAAAAGAAGGGCTTACTTTGTAGCATCTTCGACAGATTTGGTAGAAGCAGAGAAGATGTTGAAATAAAACTCACCCATTTTGACCAGTGGAACTTACGTATGAAAACCGTTTTCTTAGAAATAGTGGACATGTTGGATAGATTCCTGGACATTAATCCACAACGCAATTCTCTTTTAAAGCAGGGAAATAGTATTCCTAGAACAAGTCTTCCTCTCTGATTGGGAAAATTATAATCCGTTTAGAGCTTGGTTCTTCTTCTTTTTTTTCCAAACGTGGGTTCTTTTATCTCCAAAAATGGCAATATCCACAAATAAGTGATTTTAGAAAGATCACAAGAGGCCCAATATATCCAGAAGTATGATAAATCTTTAGGGGGAAAAAAGTAAAGAAAGAAAATTGCCCTGAAGCTGCTTTAAATATTAAGGCATATTTAGCGATCACAGAAGATGGCCAATTTGAGGAATAGAAACAGAAACAAATAAAAATCCAGGGACAATTATAAAAGTAGGCTCCTAAGCAGGAGTGTTGCGTGACGTTTTGTTGTAAATCCCATTAAATCATCAATTTATCTCAGCAATTTATCTCGATTTATCTCACTCATGATTTACCTGAAAGGTATCGAACCTAAAAATAATGGTTTAAAAAAGAGACTCGCAACCTGTTTGTATTCCTGTCACCTTTGCTTCACCTTGTTAGGATATCCATTAGAAAAGAGCTATTCAAAATGGCTTCCACATGGCCAAGCAACCCCATTTCCTGGCCATCCAGAAGATCCACAAGACTTCCATGAAAACCGCCACAGGAGGAGAAAGCCACGTGAGCGATGGAATCACATCAAGCCCAATCCGTATGCAAGAAGATTCACTATTCCCATCTCCACTTCTGAAGGCATCTGGTAATCCTTCAGCAACAAACGTTCCTCAGATGCATCTGGCATTTCCGGAAACCACAGAGAACTGTTTTTCTTACCACATGACTTTGCATTTTCTGTCCAACTGTCCTCAGGTGGGGAAAGAGTGAAGTTCTCCCTCTTTGTGATCCGAACATCTGTCAGTGATGTACAGTTGGTGGCTAGAAAGGGAAAAGTGGGTAATTTTGGGTCGTTATTAGAGCACCCACACACACTGAAATAGATTTCCTTAGATGCCTATGGAGAGTCTCAGCCCTCCAAGTCCTGGTTGTCCCAAAGGAGCTGAAGGAAGCTCCTTGGATGAGAAGCAAAACGTCTTCAAAGAAAAACCAGAAAGTCCAGTTGCCTCTTGAAAAAAAAAAAAAAAGCACTTTTGAGATTTCCTTAGAGTTCAACATTCATTATTAAAGCCAAAACTGGAGAAGATTTGTTAAGCCATCAACCCAAAGTTCTACTCAGGGCAGGAAATCAGAGTATTTCCATATTTGTACTGTTACTTCTGGAAAGAAAAGTCTAGTTAGTGAGAATTCCACCATTTTTACAATATAGGAATGCCCAAAGAAGACTTTTTTTTTTGGCTAATTTACCGATTTGATGGAAGATCAATCAATTCAGCTTGATCTGATTATATTTGCTAATATATGCATTAAGATGTTATATATTAATATATTAGAAGAGAAGAGAAGAGAATAGATTAGAAGAGAAGAGAATAGATTAGAAGAGAAGAGAAGAGAAGAGAAGAGAAGAGAAGAGAAGAGAAGAGAAGAGAAGAGTTGGAAGGGACCTTGGAGGTCTTCTAGTCCAGCCGGAGAAGCTTCTAGTCAAGCAGGAGAACCTATACTATTTCAGGTGTGGATTTCTAGTTTCTTCTTAAAAACCTCAAGTGATGGAATGCCCCCGATTTCTGAAGGCAAACTATTCTTAATTGTCCTCACTATAAGTAAGTTTTTCCTTAATTAAACTTAATTATATATATATTTCATTCTCTGGAACAACAGTAGTTCCCGAACAACAACACAACACACTTTAGCAAAAAGAAATTTGCAAATTTCAGTAAATTGTTAAAAAAAATAAACACGGTTCTTACATGAACACTACACAAAAAGTTAGGTAATTCTGTAGGGGGCATGCATAAGCGCACAAACGTGCCTACCGTCCCTGTCCTATTGTTTCTTTTTATTTTTCTTATATGTATCCATTTCATGTATTCATAATTAGGTTTATACTTATACCTATTATCTTGTAGGCGATTGACAAATAAATAAATAAATAAATAAATAAGGAATGATTTGATTAGTGATTAGATTGGGATTTGGATTTCATTTCAAAACATTGATTGGTTTCTATTCAAAATGAGATTTTGATGATTAAAGTTAAACTAATGTGAAAAGAGATAAATTAAAAAAACACAACCCTGAACTATTTGGTGGCTGTACCAAACCTGACAGATATAGAAGTATAAATGATAGACTCAGTAATTCCTCTGTAGAATTGTATCAGCAGCTTCTTGGGCACTGAACTTCTTGAGTTGGTGTCTTCTTGGCCTATTTCACCATCTGCTGGCAAAATGGGGCTTTTCAGTCATAATCTGGGTGTCAAAGCAACAAGAAGTGATGCTCATATCTTCGGTCACATCTCCCTCTGATGGTACTGAATGATGTTGCATGCACATCTTAAATTTCCAACTGCCTTTTTTCCCCCTGCAACCAACCTGCTCTGGAGAAATCCTGAAGATGGCAGCACAATCAAAGAGATGCCAAGGACAGCTTGGTTTTCCATCTTCCTCCTACAAATAAAACAGAGGGTTAGAAAAAGGCGTGACTGCCAGTACAGCTCAGATGTGAAGGTTATTTCTTACTCATTTCTGATACCCACCAATCATTTAAGAAGAAAAACAGAAGCGAGAGTATCTTTTGCTACCCAGATGCTAAAAAGGGAATAAATATATTTTCATGAGAGAGAGAGAGAGAGAGAGAGAGAGAGAGAGAGAGAGAGAGAGAGAGAGAGAGAGAGAGAGAGAGAGAGAGAGAACCCATCAAATCAACATTTGTGACTATATGCAAGCCAATCTGGTTACTTTCTCCCTATTTATTAATTTCTTAAAATAAAGAATGTCAGAGTGAGTTGGATGGAATGCATTATACAGTGGTGTTATTAAGGGTTTTGCTTTTTTATATAATTATTTGTTAAATTTGTACACTATCTGATTCCCAGGGACAGATTATTTTGCCTCTGTTGTGTATGAATTACTGAGAATTTTAGTTTGATTCCAAGGGAATGCAGATAGATAGATGGATGGATGGATGGATGGATGGATGGATAGATAGATAGATAGATAGATAGATAGATAGATAGATAGATAGATAGATAGATAGATAGATAGATAAATTAAATATAATTTCAAAGAGTAATGAGAAGGAAACAATTCTTGAATACAGCTTGTCCTCCTGGAACCCACACTGTATATCGGACATTAACACGATCGAGCGGATTCAGAGGTATTTCTGAAGAAAAGTTCTCCACTCCTCTACTCACAATAGAATTCCCTATGCCTCCAGGCTTTAAATTTTGGGCCTGGACAATCTGGACCTGCACCGCCTGTGGTCCAATCTAAACATAGTACACAAAATTGTCTGCCATAATGTCTTGCCGCTCAATGACTTCTTCAGGTTCAACCACAATAATACGCAGGCAAACAACCGATACAAACTCAAGGTAAACCGCTCCAAACTCGATTGCAGAAAATATGACTTCAGCCACAGAGTGGTCAATACCTGGAACGCCCCACCCGACTCCATTGTCACAGCCTCGAACCCTTGCAGCTTCAACCTCAAACTCTCTACTGTGGACCTCACCCCATTCCTAAGAGGTCCTTAAAGGAGGCGTGCATAAGCGCACCAGGGTGCCTACCGTCCCTGGTCTTACTGTCCCCGTTTATCTGTATTTACTTCCTTTGTTCTTGTTTATGTTCACACTTGTTATTTTGTACATGTCTGACAAATAAATAAATAAATGTTGCTTTTCAGTTCTGAAGATCTCATCTCAGGGCACTAGGATGTTTCAGTGTGCTCTCTAGAAGTACTGCAGTAATTTTCTCAGTAGAAATATTTCTTCTCTATTCTTCAGAGGGGGAAGATCTTGAACGGCCTTCAAAGGGTTCACTAAGAAGCAACATGCTGTAGAAATGGAAAGGACAGTTTTTGTCTCACTTCTCCATTAGAATGTACCACTGTGAAACCCGTTGCTGTACCATGTAGCACAGTAATAAACAGCCTCGTCTTCATCCAGAACTCCAGAAATGGTTAAATAACCGGCATTGGTGGAGGCCTCCTTAGAACCGGAGAACCGAGAAGGAACTCCAGAACCTTGGCCCTTGTCAGAATCTGTGTAGAAGTGCAAGAGAAAACGTGGAGAGTTTGGAGGCTTCTGCTGCAACCAGTATATTCTGTAGCGGCCAATGTTGACCCCATTGCTCAAGATGCAGGCCAATTTCACTGTGTTTCCTGGGTTCACTGAGGCTGATGGAGGTTGAGACACCACACTTTGTGAGGTTACTCCTAGAAGAAAACAGGAGAAAAGTTTCACACACTTTCAGTTCATGAGTTGTGGTCATTGGAAAGCAATTCCACATAACATGATCTCACCTTCGCACCACACTACCAAGAGACTAAGAAAAAGAGCCCAGAACATATTGATAAAGTTTGGTGACCCAGAAGAACAGTAAATAGATCCACCATGGAGATTACATTATGCGCCCTTGTCTTTTATATCCTTCTTGCCTGCTTTGGTGGAAAAGTAAAGCCCCTCCTTCATGTTAATGAGATGCTATTGAATGGTTCCTGAGATATTCTTCACACCCTACTTTGGTTGGGTGCTTGACGCTCTGGCTGCTCTCTCTCTAGTGAGACGTACATTTTTGACATGTTGATCACTGATGAACAATTATTGAATGCTTTGTTGGGTTAGAAATAGGAAAGAACTGAAGCATCACAGCAAGCATAGAGACTAGTCCATGGATAGACAATGAAGATGACTGCATCTCCTTGGGGGTTTGGATTTAGTCAACTGATGTGGGGTTAGATCATAGAATAATAGGGTTGAAAGGGACCTTGGAGGTCTTCTAGTTCAACCTCCACCCATGGCAGAGTTCTGTGGATAGGGGTCTATTGTTGGCCAGAGTTGAATGTCTTAACCAAACTCACCACTGTAGCCTCCTGCCATTGAGAACGGAAAAAGAATCACAACTGGAAGGTGAATTAAAAACACATGTTGGGGCTGCTACTCTTGAAATAGGATTTGGAAGAATTAGTTTGAACCTCATGTAATTGCGAGCAGAGTGCCTTTTGTCTAGCTAGTTGTCCATCCATTTTCAAACATCTGGCTGAGCCTGAAAAAGTTGTCACTGTTTAAGGGTTGCCTTAACTTTAGCAATCAGACTTCTTAAAGTTATGCCATCTATTTTTAGAAGTTTAGACTTTAGAAGATGGGGAAAAAAGGTGGGCTGCTTTAATGAAGACGAAGGAGGTTCTGTGCTTGTTCCTACATGAATAACAGAAAAACAGAATTGGACAGGACCCTGGAGGTCTTCTAGTCCAACCCCCTGCTCAAGCAGGAACCCTAATACTGTTTCAGACAAATAGGTTGCCCAATCTCTTCTTAAAACCTCCAGTGATGGAGCACCCACAACTTCTGGAGAAAAAAAACATTCCATTGATAAATTGTTCTAACAGTCAGGAAATTTCTCCTTATTTCTAGGTTGATTCTTCCTTGATTAGTTTCCATCTGTTGCCTTTTGTTCTGCTTTCAGGCGCTTTGAAGAGTAGGTTGACTCCCCCTTCCTCGTAGTAGCCCCTCAGATATTGGAACACTGCAGTCATGTCGCCCCTAATCTTTCTTCTTCTACTCTTTATCTGGACATAAAGCAGCAAACAGTTATGCTCAAACCTTGGTTCACATCCCCCTTTGATGGTTCTGAACAGTTTTGCGTACTCATCTTAAATTTTTCCTGCCCTGGAGAAATCCTGAAGATGGCAGCAGAATCAAGGAGATGCCAAGGGCAGTTTGTGTTTCCAAATAATTTCGTCCTCCAAATAACTTCCTATTCCAAATAAAACAGAGGATTAAAAATGGCAAAGATTTTAAAAGGCTCACAACTGCCAGTAGGGCTCAGATGGGAAGGCTATTTCTCACCCTTTCTGATGATCACAAGTCACAAGAAGAAAAATGGAAGTGAAAAATTCTTCTGCTACCCAGATGCTAAAAACGGTCACTGGAGAATAAACACCTTTTGCCTAGCGGAAGACAAACAGAAAAGAAAATATATTTTTAAAAGAAAAACTCACCAAATAAACATTTGTGACTATATATAGCCAAATCTCAATCTCTCTCTCTTTCTCTCTCTCTACACACACACACACACACACACACACACACACACACACACTGCCCACCTTACCAATACATTTTTTTTAAATAAAGGATATTACTATTCAATTGTATAGTATCCTACAAAGATAATCATAGGTAAAGGATGGATTTCTTGGGAGCTTATAAAAAGATTTTGGTAAACTGGACAATATTCAGTAAAAACAAAAGCTTGTTTTTTCTCATTTTTTAATGGCAGAACATTGAGTAGGGTGACCAAATTCTTCAAGGAATGCCATATGAACAAAAATTAACATGTAGTAGGTATGGACAGATGTTAAAAATCCATCCTATTTTTTTCTATAGATTTAAGGGATATGTCTATCATCCATCCATCCATCCATCCTATCAGATTCTCTCTCTCTCTCTCTCTCTCTCTCCTATCATCCCTCCCTCCCCCTCCCCCATCTCTCTCTCCTCATTTATCAATTTATCCACCTATCTACCTTTGAAGCAGCTTCCTCTACATATTGAAATTAAAATATCCTATAATTTGAAAGCTGGCATTGCAGGGCACACCTTTGGATACAATGAAATGATCAGAAAAACGACAGGATCAGGGCACTGTGAAATTATGAACTATCAGTGAAGTCTCCAGAGATATGTGGGATTTTCCCAAGTGTCTACTTCTGTGAAACCACATAACTTTTGAAGCTGAACTTTTCTGAAGCTGAACGTTTGAAGCTCAAACCACTGGAAAACACCAAGCCGCTCTCTAAGGAAAGCAGAACCCACAAGACTTATAGTGTGCTGTTTCAAGGGTTTAGATTCACCATCACCTTTTGCTCCACAGCATTTCCACCCATGGAGAAGATGTGTAGTTAGGTAGAGTCGCTTCTTAGAGGTGCTTCTTACACAATGTAAAGCCAGAAACCGTGTATTCTTATTTGCATACATGACAGAAGACCTCACTTTCAAAAAGCAACATTATGGTTTATTTCATAATACTAACCAGATTCTTCCTTCCCCAAGGCTCCTGCTAAGGTAAATTAGTTGTTTCATGGAGAGGGTGGGTGGGGATGCCGAATCATGTTTAAAAACGAATTAAATATTGGTGGCAAAATCAGGAATTTCCGTTCACCAAGGTTAAGATGATAACATGGCCAGATCTCAAAACGTCAATGGCAAATATTATGGCAGGGGTGTCCAACCTTGGCAACTTTAAGACTTGCTGGCTGAGGAATTCTGGGAGTTGAAGTTCACAAGTCTTAAAGTTGCCAAGGTTGGACACCCCTGTATTATGGGAAAGGAATAAAAAGATTACTCTGGCCGCAGCATATAAGGAGAACTTACTTAAAATGTTTTATTGATGGCACCTCCCCCCAGCCAGATTGGTTAAGATGTATAAAAGTCAATTTCCAAAATGTTGAAAATGCTCAATGGAATGGGGTACATACTACCATGTAAAGCACAAGAGTTTTAGCATAGGATGGGGAAGTGGCTGGGAGAAATGTTAGGATTTAAAATAGACCATAGACCAGAATGTTTCTTATTGGGAATCATACCAAAAAAATAACAGTAATAAGGAAGAGCTATATTTGATAATACATGTTATCACCGCGGCAAAAATGATATTTGCCCAGAAATGGAAGGAGAAAGAAATACTGAGTGAGGACGAAATAATAAACAAAATTCTGATATGCACTGAAATGGATAGGCTAACCTTAGAGATGAAAAATAAGGACGAATCAGAATATTATACAATTTGGAATAGATTTTACCATTGGTGGGGACAGAAAGGAAGGACTTAAGATGGAAAAGAGTTGTTGAGAGGGTAAACGAGAGTACGAGATGAAAATAAGACTAAGGATGTTGGAGGATGTAATGTAAGAATGAATGAATGTATATATGTGCATATATATGAACAAAGGTATATAGGAATGTATATACTTATATTATACTGACCAAAAGTTATGTCAAAACAACTTCACCACCTTCAATGTTTTTAACTGTTATGTTTAATAAAAATCATTAAACAACAAAACAAAATATCGGTGCATGAAACTTTACAAGGCCAAGTGGCAGGTGAGTTCCAGGCAGGGGAAAAAAAAAACTCTTGAAGGCTGTTGCTCTTTCTTCTCTTGGAGGTTTTTGTCTCAGTTCCTCCTGGGTTTGTATCACTGTGGAGCACGTTACTAGCACCATACCACAGAGCACAGTAATAATCAGCCTCATCTTCTGCCTGGATGTTCTGGATGGTCAAATACCATTTATTTTGGTTACTTTCCTTGGAGGCAGAGAAGCGGCTGAGGTCTCCAGAGCCTGGGCTTGCACTGCTGTAGTAATAATAAAGGAATCTGGGAGGACCTCCTTCTTTCTGTTGATACCAGGATTGGTCATAATTTTTTACTTGTCCACTGCTGAGGGAACAAGAGAGTTGGACTGTCTGTCCTCGGGAAGGTGACATGGAGGATTCCTGAACCACTGTAGGCTGGGAACTGGATCCTGGGGAAAGAATAAAGCTTTAGGTTTGTGTTCTTAGGATGATCATGTGGACAGGGGTCTTGTATTGGGTGGTCCTTTACTCACCTGTGCACCAGATCCCCAGAAGGACAATGAGAGATGCAGCCCACATGTTGAGACTCTCTAGGGTTTCTGGAGATTAAGGCCCTGTGTTAAAACAAGTGGACTTTATTGGGACCTCCTAAGATCAAGTCCACTTGGTTCAGAATCCATTTACATGCCTAGCTCCTCCTCCACCTTTCCTGACTTCTCATTGGGCCATATCTCCCATCAGAGTGAAAGTCCACCAACTTTCAGATAGGTGATGCTTCTTGAGTTCCTTGCCGGCAGCTATCTGAGGGACCCTGGGCTGCTCTGCTTCAGAAAGGGGAGTCCTGGGTAGGCTCCCATTCAAGAGTTGACCAAGCTCTAACCCTGTCTAGCTTTTTCAGCCGTGTACAATCATGTGTACCGATGGGTGTATCAGTCTGCATTACTATTGCTATTAATCTTCTCATCAATCCTTATCGCCCATCCCCCCCACTTGTGAGTGTATGACTGTAACCTTGTTGCTTGTATCCTAACGATTTATATTGACTGTTTCCTAGTGTGATTTGATTGCTTATTGTACCCTATGACTGTTATTAAGTGTTGTACCTGATGATTCTTGACTCTTGACAAATGTATCTTTCCTTTTATGTACACTGAGAGCATTTGCACCAAGACAAATTCCTTGTGTGTCCAATCACACTTGGCCAATAAAGAATTCTATTCTATTCTATTCTATTCTATTCTATTCTATTCTATTCTATTCTATTCTATTCTATTCTTTTCTATTCTATTCTATTCTCAATAAACATTCTATTCTCAATATTCTATTCTATTCTATGGTATTCTCAATAAAGAATTCTATTCTATTTTATTCTATTCTATTCTCAATAAAGAACTCTATTCTATTCTATTCTATTCTATTCTATTCTATTCTATTCTATTCTCAATAAAGAACTCTATTCTATTCTATTCTATTCTGTTCAGTTCATCTGAGGTGGAGGGTTGGGAAAATAAATAGGGTTCAATTTCAATTTTCTGGTTTTAGATTTTGGGCTCCAGATGATGGGCTGATCCTTTTGGATTGCTCTCAAGAGAACAGTTTTATTTCATTAATCCTGAAGACTTCAGGATGACCAAGGCTGCTGCTCACCCAGGAAGGCTTATTCGTGACTTAGCCATCACATAGGATTGTGAAAACAGTCGCTCTCTGTTTGAATTCATTGACATACTTCGGGTTCCTTGAAAAGTTTCCCTCAACCTTAAAGCAAAGGGTTGCAGCTGGTAGAACTAAAATTAAGAAATTCAGCTACGTCGTTGCTTTTTTGCATCGGACCTTCTGGTCTCACTTCCTCTAAGGTCGAGTAAGAGTGGAGTAGTTCCACCAGGTGGTCACACAGAGGAGGAGATCTGCTAATTTTCTCTTTCTCACCAACCCAAAGGTGCTTTTTCCAAAAAGCTGCCGGAATGTCTTGAGTTTTTCTTCAAAAACCTTTCACTTCTCATCAAAGGAGGGACCTCCAAGGTATCTTCCAACTCTGTTATTGCAAAAACAGAATATTGGGCTCACCAAGGCCGACATGGGAATGTTGCCACCTCTCGAACTGTCAGTGCATAAAGGCCACACGAGTAGTGAGCTCAGAGGAGAAATAAACGTTTCTCGCACCAGCTCAGGGCAAAGATTTTGTCCACTTTTGCAAGGGACCATATATCACTGTGGATACATCCAGGTGCCCACAATGCTGTAACCAAAACACACAAGTGTAATCAGCCTCATCCTCAGCCTGGAGGTTCGTAACGGTTAAATAGGCTGCATTGGCAGATGCGTCCTTGGAGCCCGTGAACCGGCCGTCGTTGTTGTGGTCATAGAGAAGGTATTTGGGGCTCTCCCCAGACCTCTGTTGGTACCAACATATGCCACGACTGCCTACTTGGCTGTCTCGGCTCATGGTACATGAGATCTTTGCAGATTGTCCCAAGGGAGATGTTTGTTCAGCAGGTTGAGTGAAGGTATATTGTGAATTGCCTCCTGAAAGGAGAAAAGGCAGATTCTGAAATAGAAATAGAAATAGCAGATACCAACTACAGGACTATCTTTTGAAGAACTGCCCTAAATTCAAATGGAGACTAGTAGGAATTGGAAACTCATCCATGCATCAGCCAGGTACTGTCTGTGGATGTTGATCAGTCTGAAGCCAACATGGCCCTCTGATCAGCATGAAATCCTCTTTGCAGGTTGGCTTGGTACTTGACTGTTAGAAGAGATAGATTTAGAGGTGGAGATTCTTCCTAAATTATCTGTGAACCATGGCAAGGAGAAGGCCAAGAGCATAGACCAGGCCATGATGAAGAAGGGAGCTTTTTGGGGAACTCAGACTGCCATGTTGCCTTTAAACCCACAGGAATATAGCTGCACCCCTTGATGCAAATTTAGCTTTCATCTCCTCAACTTCATTAGGATAAGAAGAATGGCAAGAAAGGCACGGTTTCGTGTTCCTCTTTTTATCTTTTCTTTCATTCATCTCTCTTTCTCCTCTAGGACCTCCAACACATCCTTCCCATCATCTTCAGGGTGTCTGGTCTGGTTGCAGACCTTGTTCAGATCTGACCATTTATTTATTTTATTTATTTATTTATTTGATTTGCCAATTGTTTACAAGATAATAAGTATAAGTGTATACATAGTTGTGAATACATGAAATGGGTACATATAAGAAAAATAAAAGAATAAGAGAAACAATAGGACAGGGACGGTAGGCACGTTGGTGCGCTTATGCACGCCCCCTACAGACCTCTTAGGAAAGGGGTGAGGTCAATAGTAGACAGTCTAAGGTTAAAGTTTTTGGGGTTTGGGGAAGAGACTACAGAGTCGGGTACAGTATTCCAGACATTGACCACTCTATTGCTGAAGTCGTATTTCCTGCAATCAAGTTTGGTGCGGTTTACTTTGAGTTTGTATCTATTGTGTGCTCTTGTGTTGTTATGGTTGAAGCTGAAGTATTCATTGACAGGTAGGACATTGCAATGTATGATTTTATATACCATGCTTAAGTCAGACCGAAGACGGCGTAATTCAAGGTTTTCTAGTTCTAGAATTTCAAGTCTGGTGGCATGAGGTATTCTACAAACGAGTAGAAGAGTGGAGAACTCTTCTTGTGAAATATTTCTGGACTTTCTCAATTGTGCTAATATCAGATACGTAATGAGGGTTCCAGACTGATGAACTGTATTCGAGTATTGGTCTAGCAAATGTTTTGTATGCTCTGGTTAGTAGTGGATCCATAATGTGGATCCTGGGTGTTCTCTTCTGTTGCAAGAGGTGGGTAGCCAGGGAAGGTCAGAAGGAAGAAACCGTTCCAATATTTGAGAGGATCCTAGAAAGACGAGGAGGTTAAACTATTTTCCAAATCAGCAAAAGAGAAGACAAGAAACAATGGACGGAAACTAACCAAGGAGAGAAGCAACCTAGAACTAAGAAGACGGTGAGAGCAATCAACCAATGGAAAAGCTTGCCTTCAGAGGTTGTGGGTGCTCCATCACTGGAGGCTTTCAAAAACAGACTAGACCACCACTGAAATGGCATAGGGTCTACAGCTTGAGCAGGGGGTTGGACTAGAAGACCTCTGAGGTCCCTTCCAACTCTATTGTTCTATGTTCTGTGTTAAAATGGGGCAAGGAGAGATGAATCTCATGAACCTTAGGTTCAACTCTTTGAGGAAGGTCCATCAACCTATGGCCTTCACCTGGAACATATAATCACATGGACACAGAGTTGTATCGGAACACGGGAAGCAATATTTTCCTGCAGGTGTAAGTGCCCTCATGCAACCATGGAAACATGAGGAAAAGCCGCCTGTGTTCCTCGTGATAATCTTGATATCAGGTGAATCCTTGGTGACTCCTTGCTCTTCCTTTGCCTTTCCCTGGAAGAGCAATCTCAGGAAGGCCAGAACAGGCCAGCTTCCTTGAACCTTCTGTCTCAACTTGAGAGAAAAGGGATGTTGCTTGAAGCATGGAGATCACTAGAGGGACTCTTGAAGGCTGTTGCTCTTTCTTCTCTTGGAGGTTTTTGTCTCAGTTCCTCCTGGGTTTGTATCACGGTGGAGCACGTTACTAGTACCATACCACACAGCACAGTAATAATGAGCCTCATCTTCTGCCTGGATGTTCTGGATGGTCAAATACCATTTATTTTGGTTACTTTCCTTGGAGGCAGAGAAGCGGCTCAGGTCTCCAGAGCCTGAGCTTGCACTGCTGTAGTAACCATAAAGGAATCTGGGAGGACCTCCTTCTTTCTGTTGATACCAGGATTGGTAATAATTTGTTACTTGTCCACTGCTGAGGGAACAAGAGAGTTTGACCGTCTGTCCTTGGGAAGGTGACATGGAGGATTCCTGAACCACTGTAGGCTGGGAACTGGATCCTGGGGAAAGAATAAAGCTTTAGGTTTGTGTTCTTAGGATGATCATATGGACAGGGGTCTTGTTTTGGGTGGTCCTTTACTCACCTGTGCACCAGATCCCCAGAAGGACAATGAGAGATGCTGCCCACATGTTGAGACTCTCTAGGGTTTCTGGAGATTAAGGCCCTGTGTTAAAACAAGTGGACTTTATTGGGACCTCCTAAGATCAAGTCCACTTGGTTCAGAGTCCATTTACATGCCTAGCTCCTCCTCCACCTTTCCTGACTTCTCATTGGGCCATATCTCCCATCAGAGTGAAAGTCCACCAACTTTCAGATAGGTGATGCTTCTTGAGTTCCTTGCCGGCAGCTATCTGAGGGACCCTGGGTTGCTCTGCTTCAGAAAGGGGAGTCCTGGGTAGGCTCCCATTCAAGAGTTGACCAAGCTCTAACCCTGTCTAGCTTTTTCAGCCATGTACAATCATGTGTACCGATGGATGTATCAGTCTGCATTACTATTGCTATTAATCTTCTCACCAGTCCTTATTGCCCATCCCCCCCACTTGTGACTGTATGACTGTAACCTTGTTGCTTGTATCCTAACGATTTATATTGACTGTTTCCTAGTGTGATTTGATTGCTTATTGTACCCTATGACTGTTATTAAGTGTTGTACCTGATGATTCTATTTCTTTTGTTTTTATGTACACTGAGAGCATTTGCACCAAGACAAATTCCTTGTGTGCCCAAACACACTTGGGCAAGAAAGAATCTCTATTCTATTCTATTCTATTCTATTCTATTCTATTCTATTCTATTCTATTCTATTCTATTCTATTCTCATTCTATTCTGTTCTATTCTATTCTATTCTCAATAAACATTCTATTCTCTTCTATTCTCAATAAAGAATTCTATTCTGTTCTATTCTATTCTCAATAAAAATTCTATTCTATTTTATTCTATTCTATTCTCAATAAAGATTCTATTCTATTATATTCTCAATAAAGATTCTCTTCTCTTCTCTACTCTTCTCTTCTCTTCTCAATAAACATTCTATTCTATTCTCAATAAAGAATTATCTTTGGCCCTAGATATACCTGTGTAAATGAGTAAATTGACATTTGAAATTAGAGAACAAGAAGATAAACAATTTTATATGATATGGGATATGTTTTATCAATGGTTGGATAAAAAGACATGGTAATGTAATAGACTAGGAAAGTTTGTAATAGAAGTTTAATAGATCGATATAAAATATAATACAGATATATATAACCTTTGGATGAAAGTACAATATAAATTTCATAATAAAATCTAGTATATCTCATATAAAATGATGGAATAAATAGTTTAGTCATGAATGATTAATCACTGATAAATATATAAGCATATGTTAGATTGACAACGTGAGAATTTATATAAACTGTGAGTAATGACTATGAAAGGATAGCACAAAAGATTTGTAACCAACTGACACACTGTAATGGAAGATGGCTTGACGTTTTTATGTTTTGTATGTATATGGTTGTCTTAAAAAATAAAAACTTTTATCAAAAAAAGAAGAATTGCACTTGAAGGAAACGGGTTGTTTCCTGCTTCTTTTTAATCTCTTGTTTGATTCGTCTCTCTTTGGCCCTAGATATACCTGTGGGTAGCCTTGTGGCAGGATCTGGTTTCAGACGGTCAGTCCGAGGTCCCCATAAATCTGTTGAGGACTAGACCTTTCTCAAGATTCATCGATGTCAACGAACAGCCTTTTGATCAATCCCGTTACGGGACGTAATTTGCAAAAGCCAGGGGAAAACATTCCTAGGGCACTGATAATGTTTTCCCAGTTCTTATCCTTCCAGGAAAAAAATCCTGGAAGTTGTGGAGAGGATTGTCACAATTTATTCACATGCAATTGTTCCCGTCCCCAGTCAAACAACAAATCCTGTTAAGTTTTGCAACAGATATTTGGATATTCACCAATGCATTTGCACCCTCATAAGTACCATTGAATCTTGGGTACTTTTCCTTAGCTTGTTCTGCGCACGCAGCCCTTAGGTTTGGTGAAATGTTCTTGTGTTAAGACAGCCAATGAATTATTCAGAGAAAGCGCTGAATGAAACAGAATCTAAGAAAGTGTCTTTGGCGTTAGTGTGGTCCTTCCCCATGGGGAGAATAGACTCCGCTGTGCCCGCCCAATAATCAGATACTTGATCAGCTCGCAGACATGTAGAGAAAAACAATGGCACATGTTCTCTTCTTTTGCAACAGATATGTGGCCCAGCAGAGGAAGCAGAAGCAACAGGAACGTAGGGTGTTGACTGACTTAACATTCTGTGGACAGGTAGAACTTCAGAGCATTGAGATGGGTCCAAATGGGAAGCAGGATGCATGGAAAGGAATATTTTCCTGCATATGGTACATAATTGCCATTAGGAAACAAATCATCTGTGGGAAAATCCTCCTACATTCCTCAAGATGACTGACATGTCAAGAAAGAGTGAAGGGAGGGGGAGAATCACAGGAAGATGTTGGAGGTCAGGATCCATAATTTAATCCTCACCTCAGAGAGACTCCTGGCTTGGCATTCTTTCTCTCTTGAAGCCCTTGGAATGAAAAAGGTCCCAGAACAGCTTCCTTTTAGTTTCCTTCCCATGAGAAATGTCAATTTTCAAATTTTAATTCAAAGGGGAACAAACAATGCTAAGACGTTATTAGTGTGCAATGCTTTTTATTGCAACGGTGATGAAAATGGAGAATTTATTTCTGTTTGTTCCAGAATGAAGCAGGACCGTATGCATAGCAAGGCTGAGAGAAGAACTGAGTCTGTTCTTTGAGTATGAACTGTGTAAGTATTTCCCAGTCAACATTGATGATTCACTAAGGGGAAGAAGGAAGTGTTTGCAAGTTAAGCACCAAGGGAGGTTTTTGTCTCACTTCGCAAGTGACTTTATCACTGTGGATACCACCGGTTGTTGCCCCTGGTGTAATAACCAGCACGTTAATAATCAGCTTCATCCTCAGCCTGGAGGTTTGTAATGGTTAAACAGGCTGCATTGGCAGAGGAATCCTTGGACCCCGTGAACCAGCCGTTACTGTCAGTATTAATGAGAAGATATCTGGAGCTCTCTCCAGCCTTCTGTTGGTACGAATATATGCCATAGGTGCTCACTTGGCTGTCTCGGCTCATGGTACATGGGATCTTCGCCGGTTGTCCCGATGGAAACGATTGTGCCATAGGCTGACTCAAGGTATACTGTGAGTTGGCTCCTGAGAATAAAAAATGGAAGACAATGAAGTGAGACATCCTATAGATATACTATTAAAGTATCTTTGAAGAGCTGCTCTGCTTGAAATCCAGATATCCCTGAATTTCAATTGCTGGGAAAGACTTGAATGGAGTGGCTTTGAGATCAGGTTAAAACCACAGTTAAAGCTTGAACCTGATGATTTCCAAACCATGACTTCTGGCAGAGATAAATCCAGAGGTGAGGATTCTTCCTAAATTACCTGTGCACCATAAGAAGAAGAAAGCCAACAGCAGAGACCAGGCCATGATGGAGAGCTGATCTTTTTGGGAGACTCAATTTGGGAGTCTGCCATGTTCCCTTTAAACCCCCAAGAATCCAAGTCCTCCCCTTTATGCAAATTCTGCATGCATCTTATTAGCTGGGTTTGGATAAGAAGAATTGCACTGGAAGGAAAGAGAAGCTTTCCTGCTTGTTATTAAACGTTTGTTTCATTCCTCTCACTTGGAACCTAGAAATACATAGGGGGACCATGTTACAGTAGCTGGTTTGGTCTAAGATCCCCCTGAACCTCTTTCTCTTTCCCCCTAGAAGAAAACGTCCACAATCCTGCAGAATTTAGGATTTTGGCAAAATCACTTTCCCAACTGAGATCTGTGCGGCACAAATTCAGCACCTTCCCTGGCTTGATATGTCCACAATGTTTTCAACCAGTGTTAAGTTCAGGAAATCAGCCTTAATCTAACGTTGTCTCTCTTACAATATTTTAATGATGTAGCGAGTGCTCCTCCACATGGTCAAACCTCTTCAGGGGAAGAAGGAAGTGTTTGCAAGTAAGCACAAGGGGAGGTTTTTGTCTCACTTCTGCAAGGGAGTGTATCACTGTGGATACCTCCAGTTGCTGCCACTGCCGTAATTACCACCACAATAGTAATCAGCCTCATCCTCAGCCTGGAGGTTTGTAATGGTTAAATAGGCTGCATTGGCAGAGCTGTCAATGGTCCCTGAGAACCTGCCACTGTTGTTGTTATCATAGAGAAGGTATTTGGGGCTCTCTCCAGTCTTCTGTTGGTACCAAGACATGTAATAGCTGCCCACTTGGCTGTCTCGGCTCATGGTACATGGGATCTTTGCCGGTTTTCCCAGTGGAAACGATTGTGCCGCAGGTTGAGTCAAGGTGTACTGTGAGTTGGCTCCTGAAAATAAAAAAGGAAGAGAATGAAGAGAGACATCCTATAGATACCCTCTTGGTGTGTCTTTTGGAGAGCTGCTCTGATGGAAATCCAGACATCAATGAATTTCCATTGGGTTGGAAGGCATGCAAGAAGGTGGCTTTGCTATCAGGATCAAACCACTGTTATAGCTTGAACTTGGTGCTTTCCAAGACTTGAATGCTGGCAGAGATAAATTCAGAGCTAGGGATTCTTCCTAAATTACCTGTGCACCATAAGAAGAAGAAGGCCAAGAACAGAGACCAGGCCATGATGCAGAACTGAGCTTTTTGGGGGAAACTCCAATTGAAAGACTGGTATAGTCCCTTAAAACCCCCAAGAATCTGAGTCCTCCCCACTTTATGCAAATTCAGCTTGCATATTGTTAGCAGTTTTTGTATAAAAAGGATATCACTTGAAAGAAAGACATGACTTCCCGTTTCTTTTTAACCTCTTGTTTGGTTTGTCTCTCTTTGGCCCTAGAGGTACCTGTGGGTGGCCTTGTGGCAGGAGCTGGTTTTAGACTGTCGGTCCGAGGTCCCCAAAGGTCTCATAGACACGTTGAGGAGAAGACCTTTCTCAAGATTCATTGATGTCAACAAACAGCCTTTGGACCAATCCTATTACTTGAACAACTCATCTGCAAAAGTCAGACATAAGCTTTGTTCTAGCACTGATAATGGTTAGCAATTCTTATCCCTCCAGGAATAAATCCCCAGTAATTTGGGGTCGAGTTTTTAACAATTGATGCAAATGCAATTGCTGACATCCCCAGTTAAACAAGAAAACCTGCCAAGTTTTGCAATAGACAACTTGCACGTACACAACTGTATTTGCACCTTGCTAAGTATCCTTGAATCTTGGGTGCTATTTCTTAATGCCACTTTGCCTCTATTTCTGCTTTTGAATGGTGGGTCAGAAAGGTGCTCAGTGGTCTTGTCCGCAGATCAGCATCTTTGAAATATAAACCATAAAGGTAACCAAACAAGGAAACAAGCCCAGATTTAGGGTTTGGTACCAACTGGTATTTAAAACTGAGTTGAACATGTTGTCTACATCGGATCTGGTTTCTAAACTGGAGGTATTTTTGGTGTTTACGGCATTCCTATAAGTTGATTAGTCATTCTTCTGTGAAGAAATCAAACCTCCTTTCAATAAAAGTATATAATTATTTAGTTTATGTATTGTCAGCCTTTAAGTTTGCCCAGATGAGGAAACAGATTTGAGGATTGAGGATTTTCTGGAAAATCACTTTCCCAACTGAGATCTGTGTTGCACAAATTCAGCACTTTGTGTGGCTCTGTATATCCACAATCATGTCAGTGTTAAATTTGGGAAATCAGTTTTAATCTGACGTTGTCTCTCTTCTTAACATATTTTAACCATGTAGAGAGAGCTCCTCCACATGGTCAAACCTCTTCAGGGGAAGAAGGAAGTGTTTGCAAGTAAGCACAAGGGGAGGTTTTTGTCTCACTTCTGCAAGGGAGTGTATCACTGTGGATACCTCCAGTTACCAGCACTGCTGTAACCACCACCACAATAGTAATCAGCCTCATCCTCAGCCTGGAGGTTTGTAATGGTTAAATAGGCTGCATTGGCAGAGGTGTCCTTGGACCCCGTGAACCGGCCGTTGCTGCCAGTATCATAGAGAAGGTATTTGGGTCTCTCTCCAGTCTTCTGTTGGTACCAGAATATGGTATAGCTGCCCACTTGGCTGTCTCGGCTCATGGTACATGGGATCTTTGCCGGTTGTCCCAGTGGAAACGATTGTGCTGGAGGTTGAGTCAAGGTGTACTGTGAGTTGGCTCCTGAAAATAGAAAAAAGGAAGAGAATGAGGGTAAACTTCCTATCGATCCACTCTTGGAGTATCTTTTGAAGAGCTGCTCTAATGGAAAGCCAGATATCTCTGAATTTCAATTGCTGGGAAAGCCGTGAATGGAGTGGCTTTGATATCAGGATCAAACCACAGTTAAAGCTTGAACTTGGTGCTTGCCAAGCCTTGAATGCTGGCAGTGGTAAATCCAGAGGTAGGGATTCTTCCTAAATTACCTGTGCACCCTAAGAAGAAGAAAGCTAAGAGCAGAGACCAGGCCATGATGGAGAGCTGAGCTTTTTCAGAAACTCCCATTGGGAGAGGGCCATGTTTCTTTTAAACTCCCAAGAATCTGAGCCCTCCCCTTTATGCAAATTCAGCTTGCATCTCATTAGCTGGGTTGGGATAAGAAGGGTTGGGATAATTGCACTGGAAGGAAAGAGATGGGTCCCTGCTTGTTATTAACCTCTTGTTTCATTCATCTCACCTGGGACCTAGAAATACCATGTTACAGTCTCTGGTTTGGTCTAAGATCCCCGTGGGCCTCTTTCTGTTCTCATAGATGATGGACCTTTCTGAATATCTGCTGATATCAGGGAACAGACTCTCTCCCAGTCTTGTTACTTGAACAACTGGTTTGCAAAATTTAGGCAAAAATAATTCTAAAGCACCAGTTACCTCCTGTAACCGTTTAACCCTCCAGGAAGAAATCCTGAGGAATTCTTTGTGTATCACACTTGGGATGAGAACGTTGATTCCAGCTGATTATTTCTGCAGAAATAGAGAGCCTCACGCTTGGGACAGAGGTGCAGATCGAGGCCCCCAAGTAAAATTTAGCTCAGAATTTTATACAAAAACGTTTCTTTGTGTTATATCTCAATCTACTGCCTGTGTTTCCTCTCACAAGGTTAGTGTTCACCCTTAGTTGACTGCATGACTCATTTTTGATGGAAGATTCCATTTTGTCATATTTAGTGCAAGATATATATCAGTTGTGTCTGTAAATCGTCTCTTCAGCAAAGAAATTGGTGGAATAAAAAGTCGACAATCCCACAGAATTTAGGATTTTGACAAAATCCCAACTGAGATCCGTCTGGCACAAATTCAGCACCTTGCCTGGCTTGATATGTCCACATTGTTTTCAACCAGTTCAGGAAATCAGCCTTAATTTGACGTTGCCCTCTTAAAATATTTTAATGATGTTGCAAGAGCTGCTCCGCATGGTCAAATCTTTTCAGGGGAAGAAGGAAGTGTTTGCAAGTGAGCACAAGGGAGGTTTTTGTCTCACTTCTGCAAGGAGTGTATCACTGTGGATAGCTGCTGCCACTGCTATAATCACCACCACAATAGTAATCAGCCTCATCCTCAGCCTGGAGGTTTGTAATGGTTAAATAGGCTGCATTGGCAGAGCTGTCTATGGTCCCTGAGAACCGTCCATTTGTGTTGTCATCATAGAGAAGGTATTTGGGGCTCTCTCCAGTCTTCTGTTGGTACCAAGACATGTAATAGCTGCCCACTTGGCTGTCTCGGCTCATGGTACATGAGATCTTTGCTGGTTTTCCCAGTGGAAACGATTGTGCTGCAGGTTGAGTCAAGGTGTACTGTGAATTGGCTCCTGAAAATAAAAAAGGAAGAGAATGAAGAGAGACATCCTATAGATACCCTCTTGGTGTGTCTTTTTGAGAGCTGCTCTGATGGAAATCCAGACATCAATGAATTTCCACTGGGTTGGAAGGCATGCAAGAAGGTGGCTTTGCTATCAGGATCAAACCACTGTTATATCTTGAACTTGGTGCTTGCCAAGCCTTGAATGCTGGCAGAGATAAATTCAGAGCTAGGGATTCTTCCTAAATTACCTGTGCACCACAAGAAGAAGAAGGCCAAGAACAGAGACCAGGCCATGATGCAGAACTGAGCTTTTGGGGAAACTCCAATTGAAAGACTGCTATAGTCCCTTAAAACCCCCAAAATCTGAGTCCTCCCCCTTTATGCAAATTCAGCTTGCATCTTGTTAGCAGTTTTTGTATAAAAAGGATATCACTTGAAAGAAAGACATGATCTTCCCGTTTCTTTTTAACCTCTTGTTTGGTTTGTCTCTCTTTGGTCCTAGAGGTACCTGTGGGTGGCCTTGTGGCAGGAGCTGGTTTCAGACTGTCGGTCCGAGGTCCCCAAAGGTCTCATAGACAAGTTGAGGAGAAGACCTTTCTCAAGATCCATTGATGTCAACAAACCGCCTTTGGACCAATCCTATTACTTGAACAACTCATCTGCAAAAGTCAGACATAAGCTTTGTTCTAGCACTGATAATGGTTGCAATTCTTATCCCTCCAGGAATAAATCCCCAGTAATTTGGGGTCGAGTTTTTAACAATTGATGCATATGCAATTGTTGACATCCCCAGTTAAACAAGAAAACCTGCCAAGTTTTGCAATAGACAACTTGCACGTACACAACTGTATTTGTACCTTGCTAAGTACCCTTGAATCTTGGGTGCTATTTCTTAATGCCAAATTTGCCTCTATTTCTGCTTTTGAATGGTGGGTCAGAAAAGGTGCTCAGTGGTCTTGTCCGCAGATCAAGCATCTCATGAAATTGAAATATAAACCATAAAGGTAACCAAACAAGGAAACAAGCCCACATTTAGGGTTTGGTACCAACTGGTATTTAAAACTCCAAGTTGAACATGATGTCTACATCGGATCTAGGTTCTAAACTGGAGGTATTTTTGGTGGTTTAAGGGCATTCCTCTAATTTGATTAGTCATTCTTCTGTGAAGAAATCAAACCTCCTTTCCAATAAAAAGTATATAATTTATTTAGTTTATGTATTGTCAGCCTTTTGAGTTTGCCCAGATGAGGAAACAGATTTGAGGATTGAGGATTTTCTGGAAAATCACTTTCCAAACTGAGATCAGTGTTGCACAAATTCAGCACTTTGCGTGGCTCTGTATATCGACAATCATGTCAACCAGTGTTAAATTCAGGAAATCAGTTTTAATCTGAGGTTGTCTCTCTTCTTAACATATTTTAACCATGTAGAGAGAGCTCCTCCACATGGTCAAACCTCTTCAGGGGAAGAAGGAAGTGTTTGCAAGTAAGCACAAGGGGAGGTTTTTGTCTCACTTCTGCAAGGGAGTGTATCACTGTGGATACCTCCAGTTGCTGCCACTGCCATAAGCACCAGCACAATAATAATCAGCCTCATCCTCAGCCTGGAGGTTTGTAATGGTTAAATAGGCTGCATTGGCAGAGGTGTCCTTGGACCCCGTGAACCGGCCGTTGCTGCCAGTATCATAGAGAAGGTATTTGGGTCTCTCTCCAGTCTTCTGTTGGTACCAATTTATGTTATAGCTGCCCACTTGGCTGTCTCGGCTCATGGTACATGGGATCTTTGCCGGTTGTCCCAGTGGAAACGATTGTGCTGGAGGTTGAGTCAAGGTGTACTGTGAGTTGGCTCCTGAAAATAGAAAAAAGGAAGAGAATGAGGGTAAACTTCCTATCGATCCACTCTTGGAGTATCTTTTGAAGAGCTGCTCTGATTGAAAGCCAGATATCTCTGAATTTCAATTGCTGGGAAAGCCGTGAATCAGGATCAAACCACAGTTAAAGCTTGAACTTGGTGCTTGCCAAGCCTTGAATGCTGGCGGGGTAAATTTAGAGGTGAGGATTCTTCCTAAATTACCTGTGCACCCTAAGAAGAAGAAAGCTAAGAGCAGAGACCAGGCCATGATGGAGAGCTGAGCTTTTTCAGAAACTCCCATTGGGAGAGGGCCATGTTTCTTTTAAACTCCCAAGAATCTGAGCCCTCCCCTTTATGCAAATTCGCCTTGCATCTCATTAGCTGGGTTGGGATAAGAAGGGTTGGGATAATTGCACTGGAAGGAAAGAGATGGGTCCCTGCTTGTTATTAACCTCTTGTTTCATTCATCTCACCTGGGACCTAGAAATACCATGTTACAGTCTCTGGTTTGGTCTAAGATCCCCGTGGGCCTCTTTCTGTTCTCATAGATGATGGACCTTTCTGAATATCTGCTGATATCAGGGAACAGACTCTCTCCCAGTCTTGTTACTTGAACAACTGGTTTGCAAAATTTAGGCAAAAATAATTCTAAAGCACCAGTTACCTCCTGTAACCGTTTAACCCTCCAGGAAGAAATCCTGAGGAATTCTTTGTGTATCACACTTGGGATGAGAACGTTGATTCCAGCTGATTATTTCTGCAGAAATAGAGAGCCTCACGCTTGGGACAGAGGTGCAGATCGAGGCCCCCAAGTAAAATTTAGCTCAGAATTTTATACAAAAACGTTTCTTTGTGTTATATCTCAATCTACTGCCTGTGTTTCCTCTCACAAGGTTAGTGTTCACCCTTAGTTGACTGCATGACTCATTTTTGATGGAAGATTCCATTTTGTCATATTTAGTGCAAGATATATATCAGTTGTGTCTGTAAATCGTCTCTTCAGCAAAGAAATTGGTGGAATAAAAAGTCGACAATCCCACAGAATTTAGGATTTTGACAAAATCCCAACTGAGATCCGTCTGGCACAAATTCAGCACCTTGCCTGGCTTGATATGTCCACATTGTTTTCAACCAGTTCAGGAAATCAGCCTTAATTTGACGTTGCCCCTCTTAAAATATTTTAATGATGTTGCAAGAGCTGCTCCGCATGGTCAAATCTTTTCAGGGGAAGAAGGAAGTGTTTGCAAGTGAGCACAAGGGGAGGTTTTTGTCTCACTTCTGCAAGGGAGTGTATCACTGTGGATAGCTGCTGCCACTGCTATAATCACCACCACAATAGTAATCAGCCTCATCCTCAGCCTGGAGGTTTGTAATGGTTAAATAGGCTGCATTGGCAGAGCTGTCTATGGTCCCTGAGAACCGTCCATTTGTGTTGTCATCATAGAGAAGGTATTTGGGGCTCTCTCCAGTCTTCTGTTGGTACCAAGACATGTAATAGCTGCCCACTTGGCTGTCTCGGCTCATGGTACATGAGATCTTTGCTGGTTTTCCCAGTGGAAACGATTGTGCTGCAGGTTGAGTCAAGGTGTACTGTGAATTGGCTCCTGAAAATAAAAAAGGAAGAGAATGAAGAGAGACATCCTATAGATACCCTCTTGGTGTGTCTTTTGGAGAGCTGCTCTGATGGAAATCCAGACATCAATGAATTTCCACTGGGTTGGAAGGCATGCAAGAAGGTGGCTTTGCTATCAGGATCAAACCACTGTTATATCTTGAACTTGGTGCTTGCCAAGCCTTGAATGCTGGCAGAGATAAATTCAGAGCTAGGGATTCTTCCTAAATTACCTGTGCACCACAAGAAGAAGAAGGCCAAGAACAGAGACCAGGCCATGATGCAGAACTGAGCTTTTGGGGGGAAACTCCAATTGAAAGACTGCTATAGTCCCTTAAAACCCCCCAAAATCTGAGTCCTCCCCACTTTATGCAAATTCAGCTTGCATCTTGTTAGCAGTTTTTGTATAAAAAGGATATCACTTGAAAGAAAGACATGACTTCCCGTTTCTTTTTAACCTCTTGTTTGGTTTGTCTCTCTTTGGTCCTAGAGGTACCTGTGGGTGGCCTTGTGGCAGGAGCTGGTTTCAGACTGTCGGTCCGAGGTCCCCAAAGGTCTCATAGACAAGTTGAGGAGAAGACCTTTCTCAAGATCCATTGATGTCAACAAACCGCCTTTGGACCAATCCTATTACTTGAACAACTCATCTGCAAAAGTCAGACATAAGCTTTGTTCTAGCACTGATAATGGTTAGCAATTCTTATCCCTCCAGGAATAAATCCCCAGTAATTTGGGGTCGAGTTTTTAACAATTGATGCATATGCAATTGTTGACATCCCCAGTTAAACAAGAAAACCTGCCAAGTTTTGCAATAGACAACTTGCACGTACACAACTGTATTTGTACCTTGCTAAGTACCCTTGAATCTTGGGTGCTATTTCTTAATGCCAAATTTGCCTCTATTTCTGCTTTTGAATGGTGGGTCAGAAAAGGTGCTCAGTGGTCTTGTCCCGCAGATCAAGCATCTCATGAAATTGAAATATAAACCATAAAGGTAACCAAACAAGGAAACAAGCCCACATTTAGGGTTTGGTACCAACTGGTATTTAAAACTCCAAGTTGAACATGATGTCTACATCGGATCTAGGTTCTAAACTGGAGGTATTTTTGGTGGTTTAAGGGCATTCCTCTAATTTGATTAGTCATTCTTCTGTGAAGAAATCAAACCTCCTTTCCAATAAAAAGTATATAATTTATTTAGTTTATGTATTGTCAGCCTTTTGAGTTTGCCCAGATGAGGAAACAGATTTGAGGATTGAGGATTTTCTGGAAAATCACTTTCCAAACTGAGATCAGTGTTGCACAAATTCAGCACTTTGCGTGGCTCTGTATATCGACAATCATGTCAACCAGTGTTAAATTCAGGAAATCAGTTTTAATCTGAGGTTGTCTCTCTTCTTAACATATTTTAACCATGTAGAGAGAGCTCCTCCACATGGTCAAACCTCTTCAGGGGAAGAAGGAAGTGTTTGCAAGTAAGCACAAGGGGAGGTTTTTGTCTCACTTCTGCAAGGGAGTGTATCACTGTGGATACCTCCAGTTGCTGCCACTGCCATAAGCACCAGCACAATAATAATCAGCCTCATCCTCAGCCTGGAGGTTTGTAATGGTTAAATAGGCTGCATTGGCAGAGGAGTCCTTGGACCCCGTGAACCGGCCGTTGCTGCCAGTATCATAGAGAAGGTATTTGGGTCTCTCTCCAGTCTTCTGTTGGTACCAATTTATGTTATAGCTGCCCACTTGGCTGTCTCGGCTCATGGTACATGAGATCTTTGCCGGTTGTCCCAGTGGAAACGATTGTGCTGGAGGTTGAGTCAAGGTGTACTGTGAGTTGGCTCCTGAAAATAGAAAAAAGGAAGAGAATGAGGGTAAACTTCCTATCGATCCACTCTTGGAGTATCTTTTGAAGAGCTGCTCTGATTGAAAGCCAGATATCTCTGAATTTCAATTGCTGGGAAAGCCGTGAATGGAGTGGCTTTGATATCAGGATCAAACCACAGTTAAAGCTTGAACTTGGTGCTTGCCAAGCCTTGAATGCTGGCAGTGGTAAATCCAGAGGTAGGGATTCTTCCTAAATTACCTGTGCACCCTAAGAAGAAGAAAGCTAAGAGCAGAGACCAGGCCATGATGGAGAGCTGAGCTTTTTCAGAAACTCCCATTGGGAGAGGGCCATGTTTCTTTTAAACTCCCAAGAATCTGAGCCCTCCCCTTTATGCAAATTCAGCTTGCATCTCATTAGCTGGGTTGGGATAAGAAGGGTTGGGATAATTGCACTGGAAGGAAAGAGATGGGTCCCTGCTTGTTATTAACCTCTTGTTTCATTCATCTCACTTGGGACCTAGAAATACCATGTTACAGTCTCTGGTTTGGTCTAAGATCCCCGTGGGCCTCTTTCTGTTCTCATAGATGATGGACCTTTCTGAATATCTGCTGATATCAGGGAACAGACTCTCTCCCAGTCTTGTTACTTGAACAACTGGTTTGCAAAATTTAGGCAAAAATAATTCTAAAGCACCCGTTACCTCCTGTAACCGTTTAACCCTCCAGGAAGAAATCCTCAGGAATTCTTTGTGTATCACACTTGGGATGAGAACGTTGATTCCAGCTGATTATTTCTGCAGAAATAGAGAGCCTCACACTTGGGACAGAGGTGCAGATCAAGGCCCCCAAGTAAAATTTAGCTCAGAAATTTATACAAAAATCTTTCTTTGTGTTATATGTCTATCTACTGCCTGTGTTTCCTCTCACAAGGTTAGTGTTCACCCTTAGTTGACTGCATGACTCATTTTTGATGGAAGATTCCATTTTGTCATATTTAGTGCAAGATATATATCAGTTGTGTCTGTAAATCATCTCTTCAGCAAAGAAATTGGTGGAATAAAATGTCCACAATCGCACAGAATTTAGGATTTTGACAAAATCCCAACTGAGATCTGTCTGGCACAAATTCAGCATCTTCCCTGGCTAGATATGTTCACTATGTTTTCAACCAGTTCAGGAAATGAGCCTTAATTTGACATTGCCCCTCTTAAAATATTTTAATGATGTTGCAAGAGCTGCTCCGCATGGTCAAACCTCTTCAGGGGAACAAGGAAGTGTTTGCAAGTGAGCACAAGGGGAGGTTTTTGTCTCACTTCTGCAAGGGAGTGTATCACTGTGGATACCTGTAGGTGCTGCCACTGCCGTAATCACCACCACAATAGTAATCAGCCTCATCCTCAGCCTGGAGGTTTGTAATGGTTAAATAGGCTGCATTGGCAGAGCTGTCTATGATCCCTGAGAACCTGCCGCTGTTGTTGTTATCATAGAGAAGGTATTTGGGGCTCTCTCCAGCCTTCTGTTGGTACCAAGACATGTAATAGCTGCCCACTTGGCTGTCTCGGCTCATGGTACATGGGATCTTTGCCGGTTTTCCCAGTGGAAACGATTGTGCCGCAGGTTGAGTCAAGGTATACTGTGAGTTGGCTCCTGAAAATAAAAAAGGAAGAGAATGAAGAGAGACATCCTATAGATACCCTCTTGGTGTGTCTTTTGGAGAGCTGTTCTGATGGAAATCCAGACATCAATGAATTTCCACTGGGTTGGAAGGCATGCAAGAAGGTGGCTTTGCTATCAGGATCAAACCACTGTTATATCTTGAACTTGGTGCTTTCCAAGCCTTGAATGCTGGCAGAGATAAATTCAGAGCTAGGGATTCTTCCTAAATTACCTGTGCACCATAAGAAGAAGAAGGCCAAGAGCAGAGACCAGGCCATGATGGAGAACTGAGCTTTTTGGGGGAAACTCCAATTGAAAGACTGCTGTAGTCCCTTAAAACCCCCAAGAATCTGAGTCCTCCCCCCTTATATGCAAATTCACTTGCATCTTGTTAGCAATTTTTGAATAAAAAAAGGATATCACTTGAAAGAAAGGCATGATTTCCTGTTTCTTTTTAACCTCTTGTTTGGTTTGTCTCTCTTTGGCCCTAGAGGTACCTGTGGGTGGCCTTGTGGCAGGAGCTGGTTTGACTGTCGGTCCGAGGTCCCCAAAGATCTCATAGACAAGTTGAGGTGAAGACCTTTCTCAAGATCCATTGATGTCAACAAACCACCTTTGTACCAATCCTGTTACTTGAACAACTCATTTGCAAAAGTCAGACATAAGCTTTGTTCTAACACTGATAATGGTTAGCAATTCTTATCCCTCCAGGATATCTGGGTTTGGATAAGAAGGGTTGGGATAATTGCACTGGAAGGAAAGAGATGGATCCCTGCTTGTTATTAACCTCTTGTTTCATTCATCTCACTTGGAACCTAGAAATACCATGTTACAGTCTCTGGTTTGGTCTAAGATCCCCGTGGGCCTCTTTCTGTTCTCATAGATGATGGACCTTTCTGAATATCTGCTGATATCAGGGAAGAGACTCTCTCCCAGTCTTGTTACTTGAACAACTGGTTTGCAAAATTTAGGCAAAAATAATTCTAAAGCACCAGTTACCTCCAGTAACCGTTTAACCCTCCAGGAAGAAATCCTCAGGAATTCTTTATGTATCACACTTGGGATGAGAACGTTGATTCCAGCTGATTATTTCTGCAGAAATAGAGAGCCTCACGCTTGGGACAGAGGTGCAGATCGAGGCCCCCAAATGAAATTTAGCTCAGAAATTTATACAAAAATCTTTCTTTGTGTTATATGTCAATCTACTGCCTGTGTTTCCTCTCACAAGGTTAGTGTTCACCCTTAGTTGACTGCATGACTCATTTTTGATGGAAGATTCCATTTTGTCATATTTAGTACAAGATATATATCACTTGTGTCTGTAAATCGTCCCTTCAGCAAAGAAATTGGGGGAATAAAATGTCCACAATCGCACAGAATTTAGGATTTTGACAAAACCCCAACTGAGATCCGTCTGGCACAAATTCAGCACCTTGCCTGGCTTGATATGTCCACAATGTTTTCAACCAGTTCAGGAAATCAGCCTTAATTTGACGTTACCCCTCTTAAAATATTTTAATGATGTTGCAAGAGCTGCTCCGCATGATCAAATCTTTTCAGGGGAAGAAGGAAGTGTTTGCAAGTGAGCACAAGGGGAGGTTTTTGTCTTACTTCTGCAAGTGAGTGTATCACTGTGGATACCTGAAGGTGCTGCCACTGCTATAATAACTACCACAATAGTAATCAGCCTCATCCTCAGCCTGGAGGTTTGTAATGGTTAAATAGGCTGCATTGGCAGAGCTGTCTATGGTCCCTGAGAACCGTCCATTTGTGTTGTCATCATAGAGAAGAAATTTGGGGCTCTCTCCAGCCTTCTGTTGGTACCAAGACATGTAATAGCTGCCCACTTGGCTGTCTCGGCTCATGGTACATGGGATCTTTGCCGGTTTTCCCAGTGGAAACGATTGTGCCGCAGGTTGAGTCAAGGTGTACTGTGAGTTGGCTCCTGAAAATAAAAAAGGAAGAGAATGAAGAGAGACATCCTATAGATACCCTCTTGGTGTGTCTTTTGGAGAGCTGCTCTGATGGAAATCCAGACATCAATGAATTTCCACTGGGTTGGAAGGCATGCAAGAAGGTGGCTTTGCTATCAGGATCAAACCACTGTTATAGCTTGAACTTGGTGCTTTCCAAGCCTTGAATGCTGGCAGGGGTAAATTCAGAGGTAGGGATTCTTCCTAAATTACCTGTGCACCATAAGAAGAAGAAGGCCAAGAGCAGAGACCAGGCCATGATGCAGAATTGAGCTTTTTGGGGGCAACTCCAATTGAAAGACTGCTGTAGTCCCTTAAAACCCCCAAGAATCTGAGTCCTCCCCCCTTATATGCAAATTCACTTGCATCTTGTTAGCAGTTTTTGAATAAAAAAAGGATATCACTTGAAAGAAAGGCATGATTTCCCGTTTCTTTTTAACCTCTTGTTTGGTTTGTCTCTCTTTGGCCCTAGAGGTACCTGTGGGTGGCCTTGTGGCAGGAGCTGGTTTGACTGTCGGTCCGAGGTCCCCAAAGATCTCATAGACAAGTTGAGGAGAAGACCTTTCTCAAGATCCATTGATGTCAACAAACCGCCTTTGGACCAATCCTGTTACTTGAACAACTCATTTGCAAAAGTCAGACATAAGCTTTGTTCTAACACTGATAATGGTTAGCAATTCTTATCCCTCCAGGAATAAATCCCCAGTAATTTGGGGTCGGGTTTTTAACAATTGATGCATATGCAATTGTTGACATCCCCAGTTAAACAAGAAAACCTGCCAAGTTTTGCAATAGACAACTTGCACGTACACAACTGTATTTGCACCTTGCTAAGTACCCTTGAATCTTGGGTGCTATTTCTTAATGCCAAATTTGCCTCTATTTCTGCTTTTGAATGGTGGGTCAGAAAAAGTGCTCAGTGGTCTTGTCCCGCAGATCAAGCATCTCATGAAATTGAAATATAAACCATAAAGGTAACCAAACAAGGAAACAAGCCCAGATTTAGGGTTTGGTACCAACTGGTATTTAAAACTCCGAGTTGACCATGTTGTCTACATCGGATCTGGTTTCTAAACTGGAGGTATTTTTGGTGGTTTACGGGCATTCCTCTAATTTGATTAGTCATTCTTCTGTGAAGAAATCAAACCTCCTTTCCAATAAAAAGTATATAATTTATTTAGTTTATGTATTGTCAGCCTTTTGGGTTTGCCCAGATGAGGAAACAGATTTGAGGATTGAGGATTTTCTGGAAAATCACTTTCCCAACTGAGATCTGTGTTGCACAAATTCAGCACTTTGCGTGGCTCTGTATATCCACAATCATGTCAACCAGTGTTAAATTCAGGAAATCAGTTTTAATCTGAGGTTGTCTCTCTTCTTAACATATTTTAACCATGTAGAGAGAGCTCCTCCACATGGTCAAACCTCTTCAGGGGAAGAAGGAAGTGTTTGCAAGTAAGCACAAGGGGAGGTTTTTGTCTCACTTCTGCAAGGGAGTGTATCACTGTGGATACCTCCAGTTGCTGCCACTGCCATAAGCACCACCACAATAATAATCAGCCTCATCCTCAGCCTGGAGGTTTGTAACGGTTAAATAGGCTGCATTGGCAGAAGTGTCCTTGGACCCCGTGAACCGGCCGTTGCTGCCAGTATTATAGAGAAGGTATTTGGGGCTCTCTCCAGTCTTCTGTTGGTACCAATATATGGTATAGCTGCCCACTTGGCTGTCTCGGCTCATGGTACATGGGATCTTTGCCGGTTGTCCCAGTGGAAACGATTGTGCTGGAGGTTGAGTCAAGGTGTACTGTGAGTTGGCTCCTGAAAATATAAAAAAGGAAGAGAATGAGGGTAAACTTCCTATCGATCCACTCTTGGAGTATCTTTTGAAGAGCTGCTCTGATGGAAAGCCAGATATCTCTGAATTTCAATTGCTGGGAAAGCCGTGAATCAGGATCAAACCACAGTTAAAGCTTGAACTTGGTGCTTGCCAAGCCTTGAATGCTGGCAGGGGTAAATCCAGAGGTAGGGATTCTTCCTAAATTACCTGTGCACCCTAAGAAGAAGAAAGCTAAGAGCAGAGACCAGGCCATGATGGAGAGCTGAGCGTTTTCAGAAACTCCGATTGGGAGAGAGCCATGTTTCTTTTAAACTCCCAAGAATCTGAGCCCTCCCCTTTATGCAAATTCGGCTTGCATCTCATTAGCTGGGTTGGGATAAGAAGGGTTGGGATAATTGCACTGGAAGGAAAGAGATGGGTCCCTGCTTGATATTAACCTCTTGTTTCATTCATCTCACTTGGGACCTAGAAATACCATGTTACAGTCTCTGGTTTGGTCTAAGATCCCCGTGGGCCTCTTTCTGTTCTCATAGATGATGGACCTTTCTGAATATCTGCTGATATCAGGGAAGAGACTCTCTCCCAGTCTTGTTACTTGAACAACTGGTTTGCAAAATTTAGGCAAAAATAATTCTAAAGCACCAGTTACCTCCAGTAACCGTTTAACCCTCCAGGAAGAAATCCTCAGGAATTCTTTATGTATCACACTTGGGATGAGAACGTTGATTCCAGCTGATTATTTCTGCAGAAATAGAGAGCCTCATGCTTGGGACAGAGGTGCAGATCGAGGCCCCCAAGTGAACTTTAGCTCAGAAATTTATACAAAAATCTTTCTTTGTGTTATATGTCAATCTACTGCCTGTGTTTCCTCTCACAAGGTTAGTGTTCAACCTTAGTTGACTGCATGACTCATTTTTGATGGAAGATTCCATTTTGTCATATTTAGTACAAGATGTATATCACTTGTGTCTGTAAATTGTCTCTTCAGCAAAGAAATTGGTGGAAGAAAAAGTCCACAATCCAACAGAATTTAGGATTTTGACAAAATCCCAACTGAGATCCGTCTGGCACAAATTCACCACCTTGCCTGGCTAGATATGTCCACAATGTTTTCAACCAGTGTTAAGTTCACGTAATCAGTCTTAATTTGATGTTGTCTCTCTTCTTAAAATATTCTAGCGATGCAGAGAGAGCTCCTCCACATGGTCAAACCTCTTCAGGGGAAGAAGGAAGAGTTTGCAAGTAAGCACAAAGGGAGGTTTTTGTTTCACTTCTGCAAGTGAGTGTATCACTGTGGATACCTGTAGGTGCTGCCACTGCTATAATAACTACCACAATAATAATCAGCTTCATCCTCAGCCTGGAGGTTTGTAACGGTTAAATAGGCTGCATTGGCAGAGGTGTCCTTGGACCCCGTGAACCGGCCGTTACTGCCAGTATCATAGAGAAGGTATTTGGGGCTCTCTCCAGTCTTCTGTTGGTACCAATGTATGTTATAGCTGCCCACTTGACTGTCTCGGCTCATGGTACATGGGATCTTTGCCGGCTGTCCCGGGGGAAACGATTGTGCTGGAGGTTGAGTCAAGGTGTACTGTGAGTTGGCTCCTGAAAATGGAAAAAAGGAAGAGAATGAAGGTAAACTTCCTATCTTGGAGTATCTTTTGAAGAGCTGCTCTGATGGAAAGCCAGATATCTCTGAATTTCAATTGCTGGGAAAGCCGTGAATGGAGTGGCTTTGATATCAGGATCAAACCACAGTTAAAGCTTGAACTTGGGGCTTGCCAAGCCTTGAATGCTGGCAGTGGTAAATCCAGAGGTAGGGATTCTTCCTAAATTACCTGTGCACCATAAGAAGAAGAAGGCCAAGAGCAGAGACCAGGCCATGATGGAGAACTGAGCTTTTTGAGGGAAACTCCAATTGAAAGACTGCTATCGTCTCTTAAAACCCCCAAGAATCTGAGTCCTCCCCCCTTATATGCAAATTGAACTTGCATCTTGTTAGCAGTTTTTGTATAAAAAGGATATCACTTGAAGGAAAGACATGATCTCCCGTTTCTTTTTAACCTCTTGTTTGGTTTGTCTCTCTTTGGCCCTAGAGGTACCTGTGGGTGGCCTTGTGGCAGGAGCTGGTTTCAGACTGTCGGTCCGAGGTCCCCAAAGGTCTCATAGACACGTTGAGGAGAAGACCTTTCTCAAGATTCATTGATGTCAACAAACAGCCTTTGGGCCGATCCTGTTACTTGAACAACTAATTTGCAACAGTGTGACATAAGCTTTGTAATACTGCATTCTAACAGGAAGGAAGGAAGGAAGGAAGGAAGGAAGGAAGGAAGGAAGGAAGGAAGGAAGGAAGGAAGGAAGAAAGGAAGGAAGGAAGGAAGGAAGGAAGGAAGGAAGGAAGGAAGTAATAGATGTTAGACTTATATACCGCTTCACTGTGCTTTACAATCCTCTCTAAGCGGTTTACAGTGTCAACCTCTTGCCCCCAACAATCTGGTTCATCATTTTAGCAACCTGGGAAGGATGGAAGGCTGGGTCAACCTTGAGCAGGTCAGGATTGGGACTGCTGGCAATGGCCAGAATTAGCCAGCAATACTGCATTCTAACAGGAAGAAAGGAAGGAAGGAAGATAGCAATAGTCCTTAGACTTATATACCGCTTCACAGTGCTTTACAGTCCTCTCTAAGACATTTTACAGAGTCAACCTCTTGCCCCCAACAATCTGGGTCCTCATTTTACCCACCTTGGAAGGATGGAAGGCTGAGTCAGCCTTGAGCCTGGTGAGATTCGAACTGCTGGCAGTCAGCAGAATTAGCCTGCAATACTACATTCTAACCATTGCATCACCATGGCTTTTGGTCTCCATGGATCTCTTTCTGTCCTTGTATAGAGGGATAGGAGAGGATATTTCTCAAGATCTATTGAGATCTATAAACAGCCTTTTCTCCCAGTCTTGTTTCTTGGACAATTGATTTGCAAAATTCAGACAAAACTTTCTCAAAATAGTGGTAAAGTTTTCTAAGTTCTTATCCCACCCGGAATAAATCTCCAGTAGTTTGGGGTGGAGGATGTCACCATTTATATACATTCAATTGTTGCCGTCCCCCTGTCAAACAAAACATCCTGACAAAGTTTTGCAATAGACAATTCAGCAACGGAATTATTCGGACAAGTTGCTGAATGAGATAGCATATAAGAAAGTATCTCTCTCTGTGTGGCATCTTTCTGAATAGGGTGTTCCCCAGGGAGATTTAACACCTCCTCCCCCAATCTATAGGCAACATGGTGTGCTTGCAGACATGCAACCAGAAAAACAATTTCAGGTGTTCTCTTCAGTTGCAACAGGCGGGTAACCAAGCAGAGCAAGAAGAAGCAAAACTGGGCAGGAGGAAGTTAAGGTGATACACTGCTTTGTGGTTCTGCTCCATCACCCGAGACATGTTGCAGACATGTAGAACTTCTAGAGCAATGAGATGGACCCAAATGGGAAGCAGGATGCATGGAAAGGAATATTTTCCTGTCTAAGGTGCATAATTGCCACGAGACAGCAATTCAAAAGTAGGAAAGTCCTCCTGCATTCCTCAAGATGATTCCCATGTCAAGAAATGTCTGGTTGCATCTGTGAAAGTGTGAAAAGGGAGTGGGGAGAATCACGGGAAGAGGACAGGTCTTGGAGGTCGGGAATCCATAATATATATATAAAAAAGTCTTTCTTCAAAATTTAATTGTGGAATGTGAAGTTTCTCACTGATACCATCACTGTGCTTCCTATTCTGTCTTCCTGATCCATATCTGGCCATCACGGCTCCAGATCCGCCATAATGGCCGATTTCCTTCCTGATGGCATCAAGGGGTTTCTTCTTATCTGGAGATGGTTCTTCTTCTCATCATCTCTGAAGCTTCCCCTCTATCTTGTCAGTCCTTCCAGGATTAACACTGCTCTTTAATGAGCCTCCAAGCAGGAAAACTCAACAACCATGACATCACCACCAGAAGTCTCCACTCCTCTACTCGTTGCAGAATACCTTATGCCACCAGACTTGAAATTCTAGAACTAGAAAACCTTGAATTACGCCGTCTTCGGTCTGATCTAAGCATGGTATATAAAATCATACATTGCAATGTCCTACCTGTCAACGAATACTTCAGCTTCAACCATAACAACACAAGAGCACACAATAGATACAAACTCAAAGTAAACCGCACCAAACTTGATTGCAGGAAATACGACTTCAGCAAGAGAGTGGTCAATGTCTGGAATACTCTACCCGACTCTGTGGTTTCTTCCCCAAACCCCAAAAACCTTTAACCTTAGACTGTCTACTGTTGACCTCACCCCTTTCCTAAGAGGTCTGTAGGGGGCGTGCATAAGCGCACCAACGTGCCTACCGTCCCTGTCCTATTGTTTCTCTTATTCTTCTTTTATTTTTCTTATATGTACTCATTTCATGTATTCACAACTATGTATACACTTATACTTATTATCTTGTAAAAAATTGGCAAATCAAATAAATAAATAAATAAAATAAGTCCTCAGGAATCTATAATGTAGATCTCACCCCCGAGAGATTCTTGGCTTGGCATTCCTCCCCCCGCCCTTGGAACAGGGAGATCTTCCTTGTTGGGGACGGTTGAGCTTCTCCAAGCCAGCCCAGAAGGTTGAATGCCTCAGAAACAGGTTTTTGCTGCACTTCCCCCTTAATTTGTATCACTGTGCACTGATCATTGTCAAACACCTGGCAGTAATATACTGCCTCATCCTGTGCTTGGGCTCTGGAGATGCTTAAGGTGGCTGTGTTACCGGAGTTGGTGCCGGAAAATCGGTCTGAGATCCCTGTGGGCCTCTCGTTATCATTATACATAATCAGAACAGGAGGATCTCCAGGCTTCTGCTGGTACCAGTGAACACTCTTTCTTGCAATGTTGTTTGCTGAACAAGTGATCCTTTCATTCTGTTCCAGGGGGACAGACACGGATGATGGCTGGGTCAGGACATACTGGGCAAAGGACCCTGTGCAAAGAAACAAACAAAGAAATGAATAATGTCTTGTGCAAAAGAACATGTTTCACTTGATGACACATCTAAGCAACTCTGCCTCTTCTTTTACAGCACCTGAGGAGTTCACCAGCAATGAGAGAAGGAAGGAAGCCCAGAACATGATGAGAAATCTGATGCACTTTCCTTCTGTGGGCAAAAAAGTCATCTGCTTCAACTCTTGTGCCTTGCCTTTTATATGTCACAAGTCTTGTGGCCAACCCCCCCGATGCAAAACTTTGGCTTTGAAGTAGTTGGTGTAGTAGTAGAAGAGCCATGGTGGCGCAGTGGTTATTGCAGGCTTACTCTGCCCACAGCCAGGAGTTCAATCCTGATGGGCTCAAGGTAGACTCAACCTTCCATCCTTTCAAGATCGGTAAAATGAGGACCCAGATTGTTGGGGGCAAGAGGCTGACTCTGTAAACTGCTTGGAGAGGGCTGGAAAGCACTGTGAAGTGGTATAAGACTTATATACTGCTTCACAGTGCTTTCCAGCCCTCTCCAAGTGGTTCTATCTTCTGCTCTACTCTACTCTACTCTACTCTACTCTACTCTACTCTACTCTACTCTACTCTACTCTACTATTCTATTCTATTCTATTCTATTCTATTCTATTCTATTCTATTCTATTCTATTCTATTCTATTCTATTCCATTCCATTCCATTCCATTCCATTCCATTCCAATGGTGGCACAGTGGTTAGAATGCGAGAAGTCCAATACTGACTGGCTCAAGGTAGACTCATTCTTCCATCCTTCTGAGGTGGGTAAAATGAGGACCCAGATTTTGGGGGGCAATAGGCTGACTCTGTATGTTTAGTATATTGAAGAGAACGATTAGGGGGATAGAGTAATTGTCTTTCATTACCTGTGGGACTCTCATAGAGAAGAAGGGACTGACTTATTTTCCAAAGCACTTGAGGTAAGGGCAAGGAGCAATGAGTACAAGTTCATCAGAAGGGAATTCAACCTAGAACTAAGGAAGAATTTTTTTGACAATGAGAACAATTAATCAATGCCTCCAGAGCTGTGGATGTTCCATCACTGGAGGTTTTCAAGAAGAGACTTTATCTGGAATGGTGTAAGGTATAAGGACTCCTGCCTTGAGCCGGGGTTGAACTAGAGGCCCTCCAAGGTCTCTTCTAGCCCTATAATTCTATTGTTTTATGTGCACACAATCATTCTATGTTATATGCTTGCACAATTCCCACTTAGCTCTTTGGAAGCACCTATGCTAAAGCAGTTCACCTCAACCACAATAATACAGAAAGGTCTCTTGAAAAATAACATAAAGTTTTACCCTAAGAATCCTATTTTCACACTTTTTTTTTTTTTTGCACTGAACGTCAATCATCCCCAAATCAACATTATGCTAAGATCACCTAACTGTCTGGAGATGTCAATAATGCTAGGAAAGGTGGAAGGAAAGAGGAGAAGAGGACAACCACCACCAACTGCTTACAGTGGCAGTGGGTCAACCATTGCAAAAGCAGAAAAACCAGCGTGAAGATACATAATCTTGGAAAAAGTCTACTTAGTGGTTGGGATGCTACAGGGTTGGGATGCTACAGGCTACAGGGTTGGGATGCTATGGGTCCGTCCAGGTTCAGGAGAACCCATAACTAATGTTATGGCTGGTTCAGAGGCTCTTTTTTCCCTCCCAGAGGCTCCAGAAAATCCTCCAGAGCCTGAGGAAGGTGAAAAAGCCCCCTCCCTGTGGTGAAGGAGGCTGACTATTTTTATTTTATTTTATTTATTTATTTATTTGATTTGCCAATTGTTTACAAGATAATAAGTATAAGTGTATACATAGTTGTGAATACATGAAATGGGTACATATAAGAAAAATAAAAGAAGAAGAAGAGAAACAATAGGACAGGGACGGTAGGCACGTTGGTGCGCTTATGCACGCCCCTACAGACCTCTTAGGAAAGGGGTGAGGTCAATAGTAGACAGTCTAAGGTTAAAGTTTTGGGGTTTGGGAAGAAACTACAGAGTCGGGTAGAGTATTCCAGACATTGACCACTCTATTGTTGAAGTCGTATTTCCTGCAATCAAGTTTGGTGCGGTTAACTTTGAGTTTGTATCTATTGTGTGCTCTTGTGTTGTTATGGTTGAAGCTGAAGTATTCATTGACAGGTAGGACATTGCAATGTATGATTTTATATACCATGCTTAAATCAGACCGAAGACGGCGTAATTCAAGGTTTTCTAGTTCTAGAATTTCAAGTCTGGTGGCATAAGGTATTCTACAACGAGTAGAGGAGTGGAGAACTCTTCTTGTGAAATATTTCTGGACTTTCTCAATTGTGCTAATATCAGATACGTAATGTGGGTTCCAGACTGATGAACTGTATTCGGTATTGGTCTAGCAAATGTTTTGTATGCTCTGGTTAGTAGTGTGATATTACCAGAGAAAAAGCTACGTAGGATTAGGTTAACAACTCTTAATGCCTTTTTGGCTATGTAGTTGCAGTGGGCTCTAGCACTTAGATCATTAGAGGTGAGTATTCCAAGGTCCTTTACAGAGCTTGGGTCATCAACAAGATCTTGACTATTCAGCTTGTATTTATTTTCTGATATTTTTGCCAATATGTAAGACAGAGCATTTATTTGTTGAGATTTGAAGTTACCATTTGTTTGACCATTCTGATACATAGTCAAGATCTTTTTGTAGGGTCACGCCACCCAGCAACTGGGCAGAGATGTCATCAGTGGTTTATACAATCTGATTGTCTTTCCTTTCTTGGCACCTGCTTGAAGCATTTTGCAGCTGATGAAATTTCTCAGCCGGTTGCACAGAGAAGAGTTTTAGGAATGGGGGCAGATGTTTGGCTTGGTGCATTTCTAGGAGCGGGAGGGCTATCAAACCCTGTGATCATAAATGGGTGACACACCTTCTCCCATACAAATTATATTTCAGGGAAAAAATGGTCCCAGGCCCAAATTTTTGCAGGGTTCCTTCTCTCCTCTTCAAAGCAAAACATGTCGTTTAACGTCCTTCATCCTTGGTTGAGTTGGGTCACCTTGTTGCCCAGAGAAGCTCATGCAATCAATAAAGTTCAAAGAGAGATGCTTTCTGTTAAGAAAGACATTATTATCAATAACAACATCTAAATGATGTATAGCATAAATTGGCCACGGGGAAAGTTCCCAAGATTTTGTTATTACACCACATTCAATTCTTTTGTTTTTCTTGACATCTGCCATTCTGCATGAGGTATTTTGCAGCTGGTAAAATTGCTCAGTTTGTTGCACACAGGAGCGTTTCAGGAGTGGTGGCACAGGGTTGGCTTGGTGAATTTCTAGGCAGGTGGCACCCCCTGCTGAAAAGTCCCATAACCATAACTGGGTGACGCTTGCTTCAATTCCAAATAAGTTTGAGAGCAAAGTGCCTGAATGTTTCACATTTCTTCAAGGTCTCTTCGCTTTCTCTTAGAGCAACACCAGTTCCTTGCTTGTCCCTTCACGCTTGGTTGAGTTGAGTCACCTTGATGCTGAGAGAAGATTACGTAATCACGCAGGGTAGAAAAATAGAGGAGGAAAGCACATAATGTTCCATGATTTGGGTGATGATCCATGATTGGAAATCTCTTGCTTTGGAATTGGAATGACTGAGCTCAGAATCGTTGCTTGGCGTGACTGACACAATGCTAAGGAGATGTCTTTAAGAAAACAGAGTGGTGAAGGGTGAGTGGTGAAGCATTGGGAGGTCTAAGCTTATGGGAGGTTTATGATCAAGTTTCTCATTGAGTTTGCTCACTGTGTTTCCCAGCAGCACAATAATAGTCCCCTTCATCCTTTCCCTGCACATTGCTGATGGTCAAGAAAGCAGGATTCTTGGCGGTGTTTGTGGAGGCAGAAAAATGACCAGAAGATCCAGGGCCAAATTTTGTCTCTTGGGTGGTTGTGTTATAATACAGGAGAAACCTGGGTCTTTCTCCTTGCTTTTGCTGGTACCAGTGGAAGTCACCGAAATAGTATCCACTGCTAATACTGCAGGAGAGTTTCACTGGTTCTCCAAGAGGTGCTGAGAGGGCAGGTTCCTGAGTCAGGGTGTATTGACACATTGCACCTGAAAGGAGAAAAATCAACATTGAAAACTCTTCAAAGGTGGGAAACTGAAGCAAAGAGATTTGTACAAAGTGAGAAAACAGCCAAGGTGGGTGTTTGACTTCACCTGGAGAGTAAGAGAAGAGGAGGAGCATCAGAATCCAGATCATGATGGAGAAAACGAAGGGGAGCAAAGTCCAACTTGGTCCTAATCCAAAGCCAAAGATTTTAGTGGTTCTCACTTCCTGATTCTCTCTTAAACTCTGTACTCAAAGCGCATGCAAATATCTACGGGCCTCATTGGCCAGAAGGAGTGAAGAAAAGAGGATTTAATGAAACTCCAAGATATCAACCCTTATGTCCAGGGGTGGGCTTCGACAATTTTAGAAATGGGGTTCTCTGCCTGGTGGTTGGGTGGGCGTGGCCATGGTGGGCGTGGCCTAGTCGGCCTCCTGCACCCCAGCAGGAGCTCCGGAGGCTTTCCTTGAGGCTCCAGGAGGGTGAAAATGGCCTCCCCAGGCTCTGGAGGCTCTTTGGAAGCCAAAAACAGGCCCATTTCCAGCGTTCCTGAGCTTCCAGGCGGCCCGTTTTTCATCCTCCCAGAGTCTCCGATGATGCCCTGAACTTTCCTGCATCTAAAACGGGTGGCGTGGGGATTCCTGGGAGGGATGGTGCGGGGCGGGGTGGGTGGGCCCAGCCAGAAGTGGGATTGGGAGGTTCCCCAAACTGCACAGAAACTTAGCTAGGGACTCTCCCGAACCCCTGCGAACCCCCAGCAGCCCACCCCTGGCTATATCAGCAATACCCATATAAGCTCTCTAAATAAATCAGTAAGTAAAAGAAGTTGAATCTTCCAACCATACAATGTTCTTTGGGATGATCTTCAAACTCGTATGCATGAAAAAGAGTCAGGAGAAATTCTAACCAGATTGTCCCAGACATAAAAATTTCTCCTGCAGCAAAAGGGCAACTCATACAGTAGGTCTTCGTTGAAGTTGTTCTTCTGTCATTGAGTTTTCATTTCAAGAAATGTCACACTCTCTCCTTTTTTTATTAACTTCTCTGCATCACATGGCATTTTCAAACAGGACTTGGTGTTCTGGAACCCAACGGGAAGGTTCTCTTGTCTTTATGTCCTTCCATTTCCAATTTGGTTTGCCCCAATGTTACCCAGAAGACTGGAGCAGTTCTGTCCCATTCAACATCACCGACTTCCTCTGTTCCCAAGATTTTTGTGTAATAGCATCACTGACATAATTCCTCATTGGCAGAATCATAAGTTTGCCTATGCTTCCATGAGCAAATAGTGAAAGAGGAAGATATAAGGGAGAGTCATTAACCCTTCTGGGCACAGTGATAGTGGAAACATCTTGAGGCGTTTCCACAAGATGGAATTTGCTGTGAGTAATAAGAGTTCATGGGTGTGAAACCTGGACCCTTTCGCTTCATTTCATGTGGTGTTTTAGCTGATCTGGCAATTGCCTCCTGAGAACCAATTTGGACCATTTGGGTGCTTGTGGATGCAGCCAAGAAGAACTGGGGAAGGACAGGGCAGGGTCAGGAACGGAGGTGGCATTCAGCCAGTTCTGACCAGTTCTGGAGAACTGGTAGCAGAAATTTTGAGTAGTTTGGACAACCAGCAAATAGCACCTCTGACTCACCCCACCCCCATCTATTCTCTGCCTCGTGAGTCCCAGTTGATCGGCTGGGTCTTCTTTTGTTTCCCTGCACAGGAGAAAGGAGCTGGAAAGCAGGTTAGTGGGGTGGGGTGGCAATGGATTTTACAGTATCCTTTCCCTGCCATGACCGCCAAGCCAAGCCATGTCCACCAGGCCATGCCCACAGAACCAGTAGTAAAAAAATTTTGAAACCCACACTGGCCAGGAGAACCTACCTCATATCTAGAAGAGGAAAATTCACCTCAGAACTTCTAAATTAAAAGGTCTATTTCTCCCCCTTGTTTATTTGCATCTGAAAAATGTCAACACGGTGAATGAAATCAATGGATTACTAAACAAGCGAGAACTATAATGTATGTGAGTATAAGTTAACATTTTTTTACACTCGTCATTTTAACCTTGAGACTAAAAGAGTGGAGGATTTTTTCCTCGTGTTTGCGCGTGATGGTTGGACTTCTGCAAGGTGGATCTCTCGTTTAATCTCTGCTGGAATAGATCACCAGCAGTGCCTTTTCATTAGATTAGAGAAAGACTAATGCAACCTTAGGGCAACTCTCTGCTCTGTGAAGGAAGAGGGTTTTTGTCTCAGTTCCCCATTAGATTGTCTCACTGTGGAACACTCCACCACTGCCATACCACATGTGACAGTAATAATTGGCCTCGTCTTCAGCCTGAAGGTTGGTGATGGTTAAGTAGCCGTTGTTGCCTGATCGGGTTCCCGTGAATCGGTCTGGGATCCCTGGCCCTCTGCTGCTGCAGCCATCACAGTGCACAAAGCGAGGGCCTTCCCCAGATTTCTGTTGAATCCAGCCAATGTGGTATGGATTGCTGCTGATGGCACAGGTGAGTTTAATTGTCTCTCCTGGGGATCCAGACTGGGAGACGGACTGAGTCAAGGTGGGCTGTGAAGTGACGCCTTTACAAAGTGGGGAAAAAGAGGAAATAATGAAGATTTGTTCTATTATCTGGGCCTCCAACAATCCCAGAACTATCCATAAGATCTATCATATTGGAGTTTATACTTGCAGACCTGAGAGTTTTTACTGGACAGTTAAACTGAGGTTCTCCAATACTTACATGAGAAATAATTAAGAAGTGGTAGGAAAACCAGTATCCAGGCCATCGTGCTTTCCTTCAAAAAAAAAAATCCCTTCTTACAACCAAAAATATCTAACTGGGGATCCTTCTACCTTCTTACTTAAGTTCTCCTAGAATGGAAGAAAAGTCCATGCAAATATATGTACATTGATTGTTTTTTTTATAGAACTGAATTGGCCAATGAGTGGGGAAAACATTTGCATAAAGGGAATGCTTGAGAAGATGCGTTGATTTAGGCTTCCTGTCATAATGTTGGACTTTCAACAGGACAACTATTAACAGACTTCCTTGGACACTCCATTTCCTCTCGCAATAAAAAGGCAGCTGAAAGGGTCTTCCTTCAACTTGTTCTGTTGTAATTGTGGAATGCCAATGGGAAGACAATCTCATTCTGGTGTCCTTCCGTTTCCAGTTAGATTCAACACAACGTTATCCAGAAGAGAAGATTTGATTTCCCTTTGATTATCTCCAGCATCTCACCTCTGAAGTTCTCCAAGAAGAAGGTCGTAGTTTAATGATTGCCTGGATGCTCGATTCAGGGAACGAAGTTTAATTCCTCTATTAATACAGCATGTCATGTGCAAACCAACAAACTCTGCAACGCTTTATGGTGGATCCTGGGGGAAACCTATATCCCCTAACCAGGGGTGGGCTTCCAATTTTTTAGCCAGGGGCTCTCTGCCCTAATTACTGGCTGGGTGGGCATGGCTGGGTGGGCGTGGCTAGGTGTCCATGTGATCGGGTGGGCGTGGCTAGGTGGTCATGAGACTGGGTGGATGTGGCCAACTCAGCGCTGCTTCTTTACCCTAATTACCTAAAAAAAGATATATACTAAAAAGTTGTTTATTATTTCCTGCATTTAACACTTAAATAAAAGACTGGGTGAAATGAGGCTTAGTGACTGTGAGAGGAAGTCCTGGAGTCTTAGGGGAGTTTCTGGTGAGTTACGTCATTCTTATTATTTGGGAATCCATCCCCTTGGAGGCTCGTGGCTATGTTATCTGATTTCCTCAATGGCTCTCCCTTGCAAGCGCTGAGTGGATTGTTTATCTAGCTTGCCACACTTTTATGAGGTGTGAAATGCTCTTGGCTGAACGCCCAGAAGTTCAATAAGCCTATTAAGAGCTTTCCCTTGCTGCTTGTCTTTCTGAGGCTCTCAGCCACACATAGTCTCAGCTAGGGGCTCGACCGAGCCTCTGTGAGCCCCAAGCAGCCCACCCCTGCCCCTAACACATTTCAGCCCAACAGACTTACTAAGCAATTCCAGAGAAGGAGGGGAAACTGTGCAGTGGAACACTTTGCAACCCGACAAGAATTTATGGCAGACTGCAATAACATGGGAATCTCCCTCAAAAGGGTATCTGGACATAAAAAGTTCTCCAGAGTTGTCCCACATCCTCCTCTACACAACACCTCTGATATCACAACCTCATGATTAAATCTGGTTCTTTTTCCTTTTATTGACATCTGCAATTCTGCCTGAGGTATTTTGAAGCGGGTGTAATTGCTCAGTCGGTTGCACAGAGGAGCGTTTCAGGAGTGGTGGCACAAGGTTGGCTTGGCGCATTTCTAGGCAGGTGGCACCCCCTGCTGCCAAGTCCCATCCCCATAACTGGGCGACACTTCCTTCCATTGCAAATAAGTCTGAGAGCCAAGAGCCCAGCTTCAACTTTCTTCAAGGTTCCTTCACTTTCTCTCAGCGCGAAGGCGGCTCCTTGATTGTCCCTTCACACTTGGAGGACTGAACAAGCCAGAACTACAATAGACACGGATCTAGGTTAACATTTCTCCACACTCGTTGTCTTAATCTTGTAACTAAAAGAGTGAAGGGTTTTTTGTCTTGTGTTTGTGTGTTACAGTTGGATTCTTCTTCTGCAAGATGGATCTCGGGGTCAATCTCTGCCTGGAAGAGACGTCCTGCAGCGCCCCTATATTAGACCAGGGGTGGGCTGCTGGGGGTTCACAGGGGTTCAGGGGAGCCCCTAGCTAAGATTCTGTGCAGTTCTCAGGACCCCCAAATCCCACTCCTGTCTGGCCTCGCCCACCCCTCCCCCCCCTCCCTGGAGTCCCCACACGGCCTGTTTTGGATGGAACCAATGGAAGGTGTGTACAGAGACTCAAGGAGGGTGAAAAAATGGGCCAAATTTGGGAAGACTGGGAATGGGCCCGTTTCCAGCTTCCAGAGAGCCTCCATAGGCTGGGGAATTTTTTTTTTTTTTGCCCTCCCGGAGGCTCAAGAAAGGCCTCCGGAGCCCAGGAAGAACAAGAACACCCCCCCCACACACACACACACTGTGCTGCAGGAGGCTGAATAGGCCAGGCCCACTATGGCCACTCCCAGGCAGCAACCGGGCAGAGAAGCCATTGCTAAACATTTTGAAGTCCACCCCTGTATTAGTCCAAAGTAACACCAACGCAACCTTTGGGCAACTCTCTGCTCTGCGAAGGAAGCAGGTTTTTGTCTCAGTTCCCCATTAGATTGTCTCACTGTGGAACACTCCACCACTGCCATACCACATGAGACAGTAATAATCGGCCTCGTCTTCAGCTTGAATGTTGGTGATGGTTAAGTAGCCGTTGTTGCCTGATCGGGTTCCTGTGAATCGGTCTGGGATCCCTGGCCCTCTGCTGCTGCAGCCATCACAGTGCACAAAGCGAGGGGATTCTCCAGATCTCTGTTGAAGCCAGTGAACGTTGTTTGGATTGCTGCTGATGCCACAGGTGAGTTTCATTGTCTCTCCTGGAGATCCAGACTGGGAGGCTGGCTGAGTCAAGGTGGGCTGTGAACTGACGCCTTTACAAAATGGGAAAAAAGAGGAAATAATGAAGACTTGTTCTATTATCTGGGCCTCCAACAATCCCAGAACTATCCATAAGATCTATCATATTGGAGTTTATACTTGCAGACCTGAGAGTTTTTACTGGACAGTTTAAGAAGAGGTTCTCCACATACTTACATGAAAAATAACTAAGAAGAGAAAGGAAAACCAGTCTCCAGGCCATGGTGCTTTCCTTCAAAAACTCTCCCTTTTCAAAACCAAATAATATCTACCTGGGATTCTTCTGCCTTCTTAATTAAGTCCTCCTAGAAATGAAGAAAGGTCCATGCAAATAAAAGTACATTGATTGGCTTTCATTGAGCTGGATTTGACCAATGACTGAAGAATATATTTGCATAAAGGGAATTCTTAAAAAGGTACCTTTATTTAGCTTTCTGTCATAATGTGGGACTTCGACCAGGACAACTTGGACAGTCCATTTGCCCTTTCAATAAAAAGCAGCTGAAAGTATCTGTCTTGAACTTTTTCTGCTGTAATTGTGTTTGGTTTGTAAAAAGTGTCCAATTCTCTTCTTTTGCTTACTTCTGTCCATCATCTGGCAATCTCTAACATTTCCAGGTGGAATGCCAATGGGAAGACTCTCTCACTTTTTTGTCCTTCCGTTTCCAATTAGATTAACCCAGAAGACGGGGGTTGGTTTGCCTTGGATTATCTCCAGCATGTCACCTCTGAAGTTGTCCAAGGAGAATGTCTGAGTTTAATGATTTCCGGGATGCCAAATTCCGGGTGGGAATTCTATTCATCTATTAACAAAGCACATCATGGGCAAACCAACAAACCTTCTGAGAAACCAATTTGGCCCATTTTTTTTGGGGGGGGGGGAGTGTTTGTGCATGCAGTCAAGAAGAGAGAGACATGGGGAAAGGAAGGATTAGAGAACCTACCTCAGACCTACTAGAGGAAAATTAATCTTAGAACCTTTTAATTAATTAAAAAGTCTCACTTCTTTTCAACTGCAAAATGTCAATGTAGGGAATGAAACCAGTGGATTACTAAACATGTAAGAACTGTAACTGTATATGGGTATATATGAACATTTCTTTACATTCACCATATTATTCTTTCGGGATCAAAATTGTTCTTCTATTTGGGTGTTTTAGTTGGATTTGTCTTCTGGAAAATAGATCTCTGGCTCCATGCCAGTCTGGAAGAGGCAGCCTGCACCATCCTTTCATTAGAACCACACAACCTTTGGGTAACTCACTGCTCTGTGAAGGAAGAAGGTTTTTGTCTCAGTTCCCCATTAGATTGTCTCACTGTGGAACGTATTGCTATACCACATGAGACAGTAATAATCGGCCTCGTCTTCAGCCTGAAGGTTGGTGATGGTTAAGTAGCCATTGTTGCCTGATCGGGTTGCCGTGAATCGGTCTGGGATCCCTTCTCCCCTGCTGCCGCCATCATATTGCACAAAGCGAGGGGATTCTCCAGATCTCTGCTGAAGCCAGTGAATAGTACTCGGATTGCTGCTGATGCCACAGGTGAGTTTAAGTGTCTCTCCTGGAGATCCAGACTGGGAGACAGACTGAGTCAAGGTGGGCTGTGAAGTGACACCTTTACAAAGTGGAGAAAAAGAGGAAATAATGAAGACTTGTTCTATTGTCTGGGCCTCCAAAATCCCAGAATCATAGTTTGGATGGACTACATTGGATTTTACATTGTCCAACCTAGAAAGTTTTTATTGGATAGTTTAAGAAGAGGTTCTCCACATACTTACATGAGAAATAACTAAGAAGAGAAAGGAAAACCAGTTTCCAGGCCATGGTGCTTTCCTTCAAAAAGTCTCCCTTTCCAAAACCAAAAATATCTACCTGAGGATCCTTCTACCTTCTTACTTAGGTCCTCCTAGAATTGAAGAAAAACCCTTGCAAATATATGTACATTGATTGTTTTTTTTATAGAACTGAATTGGCCAATGAATGGAGAAGACATTTGCATAAAGGGAATGCTTAAGAAGATGTGTTGATTTAGGCTTCCTGTCATAATGTTGGACTTTGAACAGGACAACTATTAACAGACTTCCTTGGATACTCCATTTCCTCTTGCAATAAAAAGGCAGCTGAAAGGGTCTTCCTTCAACTTGTTCTGTTGTAATTGTGGAATGCCAATGGGAAGACAATCTCATTTTGGTGTCCTCCCGTTTCCAGATAGATTCAACACAACATTACCCAAAAGAGAAGATTTGATTTCCCTTTGATTATCTCCAGCATCTCACCTCTGAAGTTCTCCAAGAAGAAGGTCGTAGTTTAATGATTGCCTGGATGCTCAATTCAGGGAACGAAGTTTAATTCCTTTATTAATACAGCATGTCATGTGCAAACCAACAAACCCTGCAACGCTTTATGGTGGATCCTGGGGGAAACCTATATCCCCTAACCGGGGGTGGGCTTCCAATTTTTTAGCCAGGGGCTCTCTGCCCTAATTACTGGCTAGGTGGGCATGGCTGGGTGGGCGTGGCTAGGTGTACACGTGATCGGGTGTCCATGTGATTGGGTGGGCGTGGCTAGGTGGTCATGAGACTGGGTGGATGTGGCCAACTCAGCGCTGCTTCTTTACCCTAATTACCTAAAAAAAGATATATACTAAAAAGTTGTTTATTATTTCCTGCATTTAACACTTAAATAAAAGACTGGGTGAAATGAGGCTTAGTGACTGTGAGAGGGAGTCTTGGAGTCTTAGGGGAGTTTCTGGTGAGTTACGTCATTCTTATTATTTGGGAATCCATCCCCTTGGAGGTTCGTGGCTATGTTATCAGATTTCCTCAATGGCTCTCCCTTGCAAGCGCCGAGTGGATTGTTTATCTAGCTTGCCACACTTTTATGAGGTGTGAAATGCTCTTGGCAGAATGCCCAGAAGTTCAATAAGCCTATTAAGAGCTTTCCCTTGCTGCTTGTCTTTCTGAGGCTCTCAGCCACACATAGTCTCAGCTAGGGGCTCAACTGAGCCACTGTGAGCCCCAAGCAGCCCACCCCTGCCCCTAACACATTTCAACCCAACAGACTTACTAAGCAATTCCAGAGAAGGAGGGGAAACTGTGCAGTGGAACACTTTGCAACCTCACAAGAATTTATGGCAGACTGCAATAACATGGGAATCTCCCTCAAAAGAGTATCTGGATATAAAAAGTTCTCCAGAGTTGTCCCACATCCTCCTCTACACAACACCTCTGATATCACAAACTGATGATTAAATCTGGTTCTTTTTCCTTTCTCGACATCTGCAATTTCTGCATGAGGTATTTTGAAGCGGGTGTAATTGCTCAGTCTGTTGCACACAGGAGCGTTACAGGAGCGGTGGCACAAGGTTGGCTTGGCACATTTCTAGGCAGGTGGCACCCCCTGCTGCCAAGTCCCATCCCCATAACTGGGCGACACTTTCTTCCATTGCAAATCAGTCTGAGAGCCAAGAGCCCAGCTTCAACTTTCTTCAAGGTTCCTTCACTTTCTCTCAGCGCGAAGGCGGCTCCTTGATTGTCCCTTCACACTTGGAGGACTGAACAAGCCAGAACTACAATAGACACGGATCTAGGTTAACATTTCTCCACACTTGTTGTCTTAATCTTGTAACTAAAAGAGTGAAGGGTTGTTTTCTTGTGTTTGTGTGTTACAGTTGGATTCTTCTTCTGCAAGCTGGATCTCGGGGTCTATCTCTGCCTGGAAGAGACGTTCTGCAGCGCCCCTATATTAGACCAAGGGTGGGCTGCTGGGGTTCACAGGGGTTCAGGGAGCCCCTAGCTAAGATTCTGTGCAGTTCGCAGGACCCCAAATCCCACTCCTGTCTGGCCCCGCCCACCCCTCCCCTCCCCTCCCTGGAGTCCCCACGCGCCTGTTTTGGATGGAACCAAATGGAAGGTGTGTACAGAGACTAAGGGAGGGTGAAAAACGGGCCTCCTGGAAGTTCAGGAAGGCTGGAAATGGGCCTGTTTCCAGCTTCCAGAGAGCCTCCATGGGCTGGGAGGCTGTTTTGCCCTCCCGGAGAATCAAGAAAGGCCTCGGGAGCCCAGGAAGAGCAAGAACACCCCCCTCCCCCACTGTGCTGCAGGAGGCTGACTAGGCCACGCCCACTATGGCCACTCCCAGGCAGCAACCGGGCACAGAACCCGTTGCTAAAATTTTATGAAGCCCGCCCCTGTATTAGACCAAAGAAACATCAACACAACCTTTGGGCAACTCTCTGCTCTGTGAAGGAAGAAGGTTTTTGTCTCAGTTCCCCATTAGATTGTCTCACTGTGGAACACTCCACCACTGCTATACCACATATAACAGTAATAATCGGCCTCGTCTTCAGCCTGAAGGTTGGTGATGGTTAAGTAGCCGTTGTTGCCTGATCCGGTTCCTGTGAATCGGTCTGGGATCCCCAGTCCTCTGTTGCAGACAGAATCACAGTGCACAAAGCGAGGGGCTTCCCCAGATTTCTGTTGAAGCCAGCCAATGTAATTTGGATTGCTGCTGATGGCACAGGTGAGTTTCATTGTCTCTCCTGGGGATCCAGTCTGGGAGACAGTCTGAGTCAAGGTGGGCTGTGAAGTGACGCCTTTACAAAGTGGGAAAAAAGAGGAAATAATGAAGACTTGTTCTATTATCTGGGCCTCCAACAATCCCAGAACTATCCATAAGATCTATCATATTGGAGTTTATACTTGCAGACCTGAGAGTTTTTACTGGACAGTTTAAGAAGAGGTTCTCCACATACTTACATGAGAAATAACTAAGAAGAGAAAGGAAAACCAGTTTCCAGGCCATGGTGCTTTCCTTCAAAAACTCCCCTTTCAAAACCAAAAATATCTACCTGGGATCCTTCTACCTTCTTACTTAAGTCCTCCTAGAATGAAGAAAAGTCCATGCAAATATATGTACATTGATTGGCTTTCATTGAACTGATTTGGCCAATGAATGGAGAAGACATTTGCATAAAGGGAATGCTTAAGAAGATGTGTTGATTTAGGCTTTCTGTCATAATGTTGGACTTTGAACAGGACAACTATTAACAGACTTCCTTGGATACTCCATTTCCTCTTGCAATAAAAAGGCAGCTGAAAGGGTCTTTCTTCAACTTGTTCTGTTGTAATTGTGGAATGCCAATGGGAAGACAATCTCCTTCTGGTGTCCTTCCGTTTCCAGTTAGATTCAACACAACATTACCCAAAAGAGAAGATTTGATTTCCCTTTGATTATCTCCAGCATCTCACCTCTGAAGTTCTCCAAGAAGAAGATCGTAGTTTAATGATTGCCTGGATGCTAGATTCAGGGAATGAAGTTTAATTCCTTTATTAATACAGCATGTCATGTGCAAACCAACAAACCCTGCAACGCTCTATGGTGGATCCTGGGGGAAACCTATATCCCCTAACCAGGGGTGGGCTTCCAATTTTTTAGCCAGGGGCTCTCTGCCCTAATTACTGGCTAGGTGGGCATGGCTGGGTGGGCGTGGCTAGGTGTACACGTGATCGGGTGTCCATGTGATTGGGTGGGCGTGGCTAGGTGGTCATGAGACTGGGTGGATGTGGCCAACTCAGCGCTGCTTCTTTACCCTAATTACCTAAAAAAAGATATATACTAAAAAGTTGTTTATTATTTCCTGCATTTAACATTTAAATAAAAGACTGGGTGAAATGAGGCTTAGTGACTGTGAGAGGAAGTCCTGGAGTCTTAGGGGAGTTTCTGGTGAGTTACCGTATTTGCCGGCGTATAAGACGACTGGGCGTATAAGACGAGCCCCCAACATTTCCACTCAAAATATAGAGTTTGTTATATACTCGCCGTATAAGACGACCCCCACTTGGAGGCATGTTTTTCAGGGCAAAAAAAGTCATACGCCGGCAAATACGGTAAGTTGTAACACTTGGGGTATTCTGGATATAATTCTTGATTGACACCCCCCCCTTTCCCCAAACTTACAAAGCCACCAAAATGCTTTAGAGAGGCAGCTTCGCCTTTCTCAGGCTGGCACTCAATTCCTCTCCCTTTCTTTGTGACACCGTTGAGCGATCTGCTTTTTCAGGGGAAAATAAATAAATAAAAATAAAACTGGACGAAAAACAGTCGAGTTGTTTCTTAATATCTTTCCACCTCCCCAACCAATTTGTCTCCAAGGGTGCACCACACTGATTGCGACATTAATTATTTCAGAGAGAGGGTGGGGGGAGAAATCTTTGCTTCCTACTGTGGCTTTTTCCTGCGCATCGTTTTTCCTTGGCTTTGTGGTTGTTACTTCTTACAGGGAGGGATAATGAAATACCCACGCTGGGAGAAAGCGGAAAGGATGTCTATTTTCCTGCTCACTAACTTTCCAGAAAGCGTCGAGTTCCTACCCGAGACTTGCCAAAAGTCCAGTTCATTCATTTGCTACCTTTCTCCAACGAGATCCAGATCTGTTTCCACAACGCGCTTAGGATCTTATCTTATTATCTTATTATTATCTTATTAGCCTTGCTTGGTCCGTCCAAGAGAGAAGAAGGCAGACGGTTTTGCGCTCAGGAGAAAGGAAAAGAGCCTCTCACTCACGCTGCACACTCCCCCTCCACCCCAGCAACGCTTAGGAAAAGAGTTACACAAGCATCCTTTCCAGAAGTGAATCGGGGGAGGATTCGGAGCAAAGGCTGAAACCGGGAAGAGAAAATTCCCAAAGAAAATCGCACGAGCAGCATCCCATTCCTGGGAGAAAAACAAAAAAACAAAAACACGAACTCTTCCCGAAGCACAAAAGCAAGGATGGTGCTTTCTCAGCTTTGAGCTGCGTCAGCTGCTCTCCACCCCCTCCACTCATCCCCACGTGCGGCGAAGTTTCTGCCACTGGGGGTGGAGGGGGATGGAAGGAGGTGAGGGATGGGGGCAAAGCCTGGAGCCTGCCTGTCCGCTCGCACGGCGGAGTGGGTGGGTGGGTGGGTGGGGGAGGAGGAGGAGGAAGAGAGACTCCGGCTGGGCTTGAAGGGGCTTCGCAAGTTGCGGAGCTTCACCCCACGTCGCTCTTGCACCGAGTGACAACAACGTATTTGCCGGCGTATAAGGCGACCTTTGTTATATACTCGCCGTATAAGACGACCCCCACTTGGAGGCATGTTTTCAGGGCAAAAAGTCGTCTTATACGCCGGCAAATACGGTACGTCATTCTTATTATTTGGGAATCCATCCCCTTGGAGGTTCGTGGCTATGTTATCAGATTTCCTCAATGGCTCTCCCTTGCAAGCGCCGAGTGGATTGTTTATCTAGCTTGCCACACTTTTATGAGGTGTGAAATGCTCTTGGCAGAATGCCCAGAAGTTCAATAAGCCTATTAAGAGCTTTCCCTTGCTGCTTGTCTTTCTGAGGCTCTCAGCCACACATAGTCTCAGCTAGGGGCTCAACTGAGCCACTGTGAGCCCCAAGCAGCCCACCCCTGCCCCTAACACATTTCAGGCCAACAGACTTACTAAGCAATTCCAGAGAAGGAGGGGAAACTGTGCAGTGGAACACTTTGCAACCTCACAAGAATTTATGGCAGACTGCAATAACATGGGAATCTCCCTCAAAAGAGTATCTGGATATAAAAAGTTCTCCAGAGTTGTCCCACATCCTCCTCTACACAACACCTCTGATATCACAAACTGATGATTAAATCTGCTTCTCTTTCCTTTCTCGACATCTGCAATTTCTGCATGAGGTATTTTGAAGCGGGTGTAATTGCTCAGTCGGTTGCACAGAGGAGCGTTTCAGGAGTGGTGGCACAAGGTTGGCTTGGCGCATTTCTAGGCAGGTGGCACCCCCTGCTGTCAAGCCCCATCCCCATAACTGGGCGACACTTTCTTCCATTGCAAATCAGTCTGAGAGCCAAGAGCCCAGCTTCAACTTTCTTCAAGGTTCCTTCACTTTCTCTCAGCGCGAAGGCGGCTCCTTGATTGTCCCTTCACACTTGGAGGACTGAACAAGCCAGAACTACAATAGACACGGATCTAGGTTAACATTTCTCCACACTTGTTGTCTTAATCTTGTAACTAAAAGAGTGAAGGGTTGTTTTCTTGGGTTTGTGTGTTACAGTTGGATTCTTCTTCTGCAAGCTGGATCTCGGGGTCAATCTCTGCCTGGAAGAGACGTCCTGCAGCGCCCCTATATTAGACCAGGGGTGGGCTGCTGGGGGTTCACAGGGGTTCAGGGGAGCCCTAGCTAAGATTCTGTGCAGTTCGCAGGACCCCCAAATCCCACTCCTGTCTGGCCCGCCCACCCTCCCCTCCCCCTCCCCTCCCCGGAGTCCCCACACGGCCTGTTTTGGATGGAACCAAGGGGAGGGTGTGCACAGAGACTAAGGGAGGGTGAAAAAATGGGCCTCCCAGAAGTTCCTGAAGGCTGGAAATGGGCCCTTTTCTGCCTTCCAGAGAGCCACTGGAGTCCCGGGAGGCCATTTTTACCCTCCCAGAGGGTCAAGAAAAGCCTCCGGAGCCCAGGAAGAGCAAGAACACCCCCCCCACTGTGGTGCAGGAGGCCGACTAGGCCCCGTCCACTATAGCAGCAACCAGGCACAGAACCCGTTGCTAAAATTTTATGAAGCCCATCCGTGTACTAGACCAAAGAAACACCAACGCAACCTTTGGGCAACTCGCTGCTCTGCGAAGGAAGCAGGTTTTTGTCTCAGTTCCCCATTAGATTGTCTCACTGTGGAACACTCCACCACTGCCATACCACATGAGACAGTAATAATCGGCCTCGTCTTCAGCTTGAATGTTGGTGATGGTTAAGTAGCCGTTGTTGCCTGATCGGGTTCCTGTGAATCGGTCTGGGATCCCTGGTCCCCTGCTGCAGCCATCACAGTGCACAAAGCGAGGGGATTCTCCAGATTTCTGTTGAAGCCAGTAAATATAGTTTGGATTGCTGCTGATGGCACAGGTGAGTTTCATTGTCTCTCCTGGAGATCCAGACTGGGAGACAGGCTGAGTCAAGGTGGGCTGTGAAGTGATGCCTTTACAAAGTGGAGAAAGAGAGGAAATAATGAAGACTTGTTCTATTATCTCGGCCTCCAAAAATCCTAGAACCATCCATAAGATCTACCCTATTGGATTTTATATTGTCCAAACTAGAAAGTTTTTACTGGACAGTTTAAGAAGAGGTTCTCCACATACTTACATGAGAAATAAGTAAGAAGTGGAAGGAAAACCAGTATCCAGGCCATGGTGCTTTCCTTCAAAAAGTCTCCCTTTCCAAAACCAAAAATATCTACCTGGGGATCCTTCTACCTTCTTACTTAAGTCCTCCTAGAATGGAATAAATGTCCATGCAAATCTATGTACGTTGATTGGCTTTCATTGTGCTGGTTTTGGCCAATGAGTGGGGAAAACATTTGCATAAATGGAATGCTTAAGAAGATGCGTTGATTTAGTCTTTTTGTCATAATGTTGGACTTTGAACAGGACAACTATTACCAGACTTCCTTGGACACTCCATTTCCTCTCGCAATAAAAAGGCAGCTGAAAGGTTCTTTCTTCAACTTGTTCTGTTATAATTGTGGAATGCCAATGGGAAGACAATCTCATTTTGGTGTCCTTTGGTTTCCGATTAGATTCAACACAACGTTATCCAGAAGAGAAGATTTGATTTCCCTTTGATTATCTCCAGCATCTCACCTCTGAAGTTCTCCAAGAAGGAGGTCTCATTTTGATGATTGCCTGGATGCTAAATTCATGGGACGAAGTTCAATTCCTTTATTAATACAGCATGTCATGTGCAAACCAACAAACCCTGCAAGGCTCTAGGATGGACCTTGTCAGGTAAAGGTAAATATTCCACTTGCACATGTGTTTTTCCGGCTCAAGGAGCGGGTGCTCATCTTTATTACAAAGCCGAAGAGCCCTCACTGTCCAAAGACGTCTCCGTGGTCACATGGCCAGCATGACTAAATACTGAAGGTGCATAGAACACTGTTCCCTTCCCACCAAAGGGGTCCCTAATTTTCCTACCTGCCTTTTTAGATGCTTTCGAACTGCTAGGTTGGTAGAAGCTGGGACCAGGAACGGGAGCTCAGTCTGTGACGCGGCCCTAGGGATTCAAACCGCCGAGATGCCGAACTTTCTGATTGACAAGCTCAGCATCTTAGGAACATTGCCACTGTGTCCCATGGGGGAACCCTATATCCCCAAACACATTTCAGCCCAACAGACTTATTAAGCAATTCCAGAGAAGGAGGAGAAACTGTGCAATGGAACACTTTGCAACCCGACAGGAATTTATGGCAGAGTGCAATAACATGGGAATCCCCCTCAAAAGAGTATCTGGATATAAAAAGTTCTCCAGAGTTGTCCCACATCCTCCTCTACACAACACCTCTGATATCACAAACTGATGATTAAATCTGGTTCTTTTTCCTTTTATTGACATCTGCAATTCTGCCTGAGGTATTTTGCAGCGGGTTTAATTGCTCAGTCTGTTGCACAGAGGAGCGTTTCAGGAGTGGTGGCACAAGGTTGGCTTGGCGCATTTCTAGGCAGGTGGCACCCCCTGCTGCCAAGTCCCATCCCCATAACTGGGCGACACTTCCTTCCATTGCAAATCAGTCTGAGAGCCAAGAGCCCAGCTTCAACTTTCTTCAAGGTTCCTTCACTTTCTCTCAGCGCGAGGGCGGCTCCTTGATTGTCCCTTCACACTTGGAGGACTGAACAAGCCAGAACTACAATAGACACGGATCTAGGTTAACATTTCTCCACACTTGTTGTCTTAATCTTGTAACTAAAAGAGTGAAGGGTTGTTTTCTTGGGTTTGTGTGTTACAGTTGGATTCTTCTTCTGCAAGCTGGATCTCGGGGTCTATCTCTGCCTGGAAGAGACGTTCTGCAGCGCCCCTATATTAGACCAAGGGTGGGCTGCTGGGGGTTCACAGGGGTTCAGGGGAGCCCCTAGCTAAGATTCTGTGCAGTTCGCAGGACCCCCAAATCCCACTCCTGTCTGGCCCCGCCCCCCCCTCCCCTCCCCTCCCTGGAGTCCCCACGCGGCCTCTTTTGGATGGAACCAAGGGGAGGGTGTGCACAGAGACTCAGGGAGGGTGAAAAATGGGCCTCCTGGAAATTGGGAAGACTGGGAATGGGCCTGTTTCCAGCTTCCAGAGAGCCTCCATAGGCTGGGGAGGTTGTTTTTGCCCTCCCGGAGAATCAAGAAAGGCCTCGGGAGCCCAGGAAGAGCAAGAACACCCCCACACACACACTGTGCTGCAGGAGGCCGACTAGGCCACGCCCACTATAGCCCCTCCCAGGCAGCAACCAGGCACAGAACCCGTTGCTAAAATTTTATGAAGCCCATCCGTGTATTAGACCAAAGAAACACCAACGCAACCTTTGGGCAACTCTCTGCTCTGCGAAGGAAGAAGGTTTTTGTCTCAGTTCCCCATTAGATTGTCTCACTGTGGAACACTCCACCACTGCCATACCACATGTAACAGTAATAATCAGCCTCGTCTTCAGCCTGAATGTTGGTGATGGTTAAGTAGCCGTTGTTGCCTGATCGGGTTCCTGTGAATCGGTCTGGGATCCCTGGTCCCCTGCTGCAGCCATCACAGTGCACAAAGCGAGGGGATTCTCCAGATTTCTGTTGAAGCCAGTAAATATTGTTTGGATTGCTGCTGATGGCACAGGAGAGTTTCATTGTCTCTCCTGGGGATCCAGACTGGGAGACAGGCTGAGTCAAGGTGGGCTGTGAAGTGACGCCTTTACAAAGTGGAGAAAAAGAGGAAATAATGAAGACTTGTTCTATTATCTTGGCCTCCAAAAATCCTAGAACCATCCATAGGATCTACCCTATTGGATTTTATATTGTCCTAACTAGAAAGTTTTTACTGGACAGTTTAAGAAGAGGTTCTCCACATACTTACATGAGAAATAAGTAAGAAGTGGAAGGAAAACCAGTATCCAGGCCATCGTGCTTTCCTTCAAAAAGTCTCCCTTTCCAAAACCAAAAATATCTACCTGGGGATCCTTCTACCTTCTTACTTAAGTTCTCCTAGAATGGAAGAAAAGTCCATGCAAATCTATGTACATTGATTGGCTTTCATTGTGCTGGTTTTGGCCAATGAGTGGGGAAAACATTTGCATAAAAGGAATGCTTGAGAAGATGCGTTGGTTTAGGCTTTCTGTCATAATGTTGGACTTTGAACAGGACAACTATTAACAGACTTCCTTGGACACCCCATTTCCTCTCGCAATAAAAAGGCAGCTGAAAGGTTCTTTCTTCAACTTGTTCTGTTATAATTGTGGAATGCCAATGGGAAGACAATCTCATTTTGGTGTCCTTTGGTTTCCGATTAGATTCAACACAACGTTATCCAGAAGAGAAGAGTTGATTTCCCTTTGATTATCTCCAGCATCTCACCTCTGAAGTTCTCCAAGAAGGAGGTCTCATTTTGATGATTGCCTGGATGCTAAATTCAGGGGACGAAGTTCAATTCCTTTATTAATACAGCATGTCATGTGCAAACCAACAAACCCTGCAAGGCTCTAGGATGGACCTTGTCAGGTAAAGGTAAATATTCCACTTGCACATGTGTTTTTTCCGGCTCAAGGAGCGGGTGCTCATCTTTATTACAAAGCCGAAGAGCCCTCACTGTCCAAAGACGTCTCCGTGGTCACATGGCCAGCATGACTAAATACTGAAGGTGCACAGAACGCTGTTCCCTTCCCACCAAAGGGGTCCCTAATTTTCCTACCTGCTCTTTAAATGCTTTCGAACTGCTAGGTTGGCAGAAGCTGGGACCAGGAACGGGAGCTCACTCCATTATGTGGTGCTAGGGATTCGAACTGCCCAGATGCCGAACTTTCTGATTGACAAGCTCAGCATCTTAGCCAATGAGCCACCATGTCCCTTGGGGGAAACTGATATCTCCTAACACATTTCAGCCCAACAGACTTACTAAGCAATTCCAGAGAAGGAGGGGAAACTGTGCAGTGGAACACTTTGCAACCCGACAGGAATTTATGGCAGAGTGCAATAACATGGGAATCCCCCTCAAAAGAGTATCTGGATATAAAAAGTTCTCCAGAGTTGTCCCACATCCTCCTCTACACAACACCTCTGATATCACAAACTGATGATTAAATCTGGTTCTTTTTCCTTTTATTGACATCTGCAATTCTGCATGAGGTATTTTGCAGCGGGTGTAATTGCTCAGTCTGTTGCACAGAGGAGCGTTTCAGGAGTGGTGGCACAAGGTTGGCTTGGCGCATTTCTAGGCAGGTGGCACCCCCTGCTGCCAAGTCCCATCCCCATAACTGGGCGACACTTTCTTCCATTGCAAATCAGTCTGAGAGCCAAGAGCCCAGCTTCAACTTTCTTCAAGGTTCCTTCACTTTCTCTCAGCGCGAGGGCGGCTCCTTGATTGTCCCTTCACACTTGGAGGACTGAACAAGCCAGAACTACAATAGACACGGATCTAGGTTAACATTTCTCCACACTTGTTGTCTTAATCTTGTAACTAAAAGAGTGAAGGGTTGTTTTCTTGGGTTTGTGTGTTACAGTTGGATTCTTCTTCTGCAAGCTGGATCTCGGGGTCTATCTCTGCCTGGAAGAGACGTCCTGCAGCGCCCCTATATTAGACCAAGGGTGGGCTGCTGGGGGTTCACAGGGGTTCAGGGGAGCCCCTAGCTAAGATTCTGTGCAGTTCGCAGGACCCCCAAATCCCACTCCTGTCTGGCCCCGCCCACCCCTCCCCTCCCCTCCCTGGAGTCCCCACGCGGCCTCTTTTGGATGGAACCAAGGGGAGGGTGTGCACAGAGACTCAGGGAGGGTGAAAAATGGGCCTCCTGGAAATTGGGAAGACTGGGAATGGGCCTGTTTCCAGCTTCCAGAGAGCCTCCATAGGCTGGGGAGGCTGTTTTTGCCCTCCCGGAGAATCAAGAAAGGCCTCGGGAGCCCAGGAAGACCAAGAACACCCCCCCCCACTGTGCTTCAGGAGGCTGACTAGGCCACGCCCACTATAGCCCCTCCCAGGCAGCAACCGGGCACAGAACCCGTTGCTAAAATTTTATGAAGCCCATCCGTGTATTAGACCAAAGAAACACCAACGCAACCTTTGGGCAACTCTCTGCTCTGTGAAGGAAGAAGGTTTTTGTCTCAGTTCCCCATTAGATTGTCTCACTGTGGAACACTCCACCACTGCCATACCACATGTAACAGTAATAATCAGCCTCGTCTTCAGCCTGAATGTTGGTGATGGTTAAGTAGCCGTTGTTGCCTGATCGGGTTCCTGTGAATCGGTCTGGGATCCCTGGTCCCCTGCTGCAGCCATCACAGTGCACAAAGCGAGGGGATTCTCCAGATTTCTGTTGAAGCCAGTAAATATTGTTTGGATTGCTGCTGATGGCACAGGAGAGTTTCATTGTCTCTCCTGGGGATCCAGACTGGGAGACAGGCTGAGTCAAGGTGGGCTGTGAAGTGACGCCTTTACAAAGTGGAGAAAAAGAGGAAATAATGAAGACTTGTTCTATTATCTCGGCCTCCAAAAATCCTAGAACCATCCATAGGATCTACCCTATTGGATTTTATATTGTCCTAACTAGAAAGTTTTTACTGGACAGTTTAAGAAGAGGTTCTCCACATACTTACATGAGAAATAAGTAAGAAGTGGAAGGAAAACCAGTATCCAGGCCATCGTGCTTTCCTTCAAAAAGTCTCCCTTTCCAAAACCAAAAATATCTACCTGGGGATCCTTCTACCTTCTTACTTAAGTCCTCCTAGAATGGAATAAATGTCCATGCAAATCTATGTACGTTGATTGGCTTTCATTGTGCTGGTTTTGGCCAATGAGTGGGGAAAACATTTGCATAAATGGAATGCTTAAGAAGATGCGTTGATTTAGTCTTTTTGTCATAATGTTGGACTTTGAACAGGACAACTATTAACAGACTTCCTTGGACACTCCATTTCCTCTCGCAATAAAAAGGCAGCTGAAAGGTTCTTTCTTCAACTTGTTCTGTTGTAATTGTGGAATGCCAATGGGAAGACAATCTCATTTTGGTGTCATTTGGTTTCCGGTTAGATTCAACACAACGTTATCCAGAAGAGAAGATTTGATTTCCCTTTGATTATCTCCAGCATCTCACCTCTGAAGTTCTCCAAGAAGGAGGTCTCATTTTGATGATTGCCTGGATGCTAAATTCAGGGGACGAAGTTCAATTCCTTTATTAATACAGCATGTCATGTGCAAACCAACAAACCCTGCAAGGCTCTAGGATGGACCTTGTCAGGTAAAGGTAAATATTCCACTTGCACATGTGTTTTTTCCGGCTCAAGGAGCGGGTGCTCATCTTTATTACAAAGCCGAAGAGCCCGCACTGTCCAAAGACGTCTCCGTGGTCACGTGGCCGGCATGACTAAATACTGAAGGTGCATAGAACACTGTTCCCTTCCCACCAAAGGGGTCCCTAATTTTCCTACCTGCCTTTTTAGATGCTTTCGAACTGCTAGGTTGGCAGAAGCTGGGACCAGGAACGGGAGCTCAGTCTGTGACGCGGCCCTAGGGATTCAAACCGCCGAGATGCCGAACTTTCTGATTGACAAGCTCAGCATCTTAGGAACATTGCCACTGTGTCCCATGGGGGAACCCTATATCCCCAAACACATTTCACCCCAACAGACTTACTAAGCAATTCCAGAGAAGGAGGGGAAACTGTGCAGTGGAACACTTTGCAACCCGACAAGAATTTATGGCAGACTGCAATAACATGGGAATCCCCCTCAAAAGAGTATCTGGATATAAAAAGTTCTCCAGAGTTGTCCCACATCCTCCTCTACACAACACCTCTGATATCACAAACTGATGATTAAATCTGGTTCTTTTTCCTTTTATTGACATCTGCAATTCTGCCTGAGGTATTTTGCAGCGGGTTTAATTGCTCAGTCGGTTGCACAGAGGAGCGTTTCAGGAGTGGTGGCACAAGGTTGGCTTGGCGCATTTCTAGGCAGGTGGCACCCCCTGCTGCCAAGTCCCATCCCCATAACTGGGCGACACTTCCTTCCATTGCAAATCAGTCTGAGAGCCAAGAGCCCAACATCAACTTTCTTCAAGGTTCCTTCACTTTCTCTCAGCGCGAAGGCGGCTCCTTGATTGTCCCTTCACACTTGGAGGACTGAACAAGCCAGAACTACAATATACGTGGATGTAGGTTAACATTTCTCCACACTCGTTGTCTTAATCTTGTAACTAAAAGAGTGAAGGGTTGTTTTCTTGGGTTTGTGTGTTACAGTTGGATTCTTCTTCTGCAAGCTGGATCTCGGGGTCAATCTCTGCCTGGAAGAGACGTCCTGCAGCGCCCCTATATTAGACCAGGGGTGGGCTGCTGGGGGTTCACAGGGGTTCAGGGGAGCCCCTAGCTAAGATTCTGTGCAGTTCGCAGAACCCCCAAATCCCATTCCTGTCTGGCCTCGCCCACCCCTCCCCCCCTCCCTGGAGTCCCCACGCGGCCTGTTTTGGATGGAACCAAATGGAAGGTGTGTACAGAGACTAAGGGAGGGTGAAAAACGGGCCTCCTGGAAGTTCAGGAAGGCTGGAAATGGGCCCGTTTCCAGCTTCCAGAGAGCCTCTGGAGTCTGGGAAGGCCGTTTTCACACCCCCAGTGGCTCAAGAAAGGCCTCCAGAGCCCAGTAAGAGCAAGAACACCCCCCCACACACACACTGTGCTGCAGGAGGCTGAATAGGCCCCGCCCACTATGGCCACTCCCAGGCAGCAACCGGGCAGAGAACCCATTGCTAAAATTTTATGAAGCCCACCCCTGTATTAGACCAAAGAAACATCAACACAACCTTTGGGCAACTCTCTGCTCTGTGAAGGAAGAAGGTTTTTGTCTCAGTTCCCCATTAGATTGTCTCACTGTGGAACGTATTGCTATACCGCATGAGACAGTAATAATCGGCCTCGTCTTCAGCCTGAATGTTGGTGATGGTTAAGTAGCCGTTGTTGCCTGATCGGGTTCCTGTGAATCGGTCTGGGATCCCTGGTCCCCTGCTGCAGCCATCACAGTGCACAAAGCGAGGGGCTTCCCCAGATTTCTGTTGAAGCCAGCCAATGGTGTTTGGATTGCTGCTGATGCCACAGGAGAGTTTCATTGTCTCTCCTGGGGATCCAGACTGGGAGCCGGACTGAGTCAAGGTGGGCTGTGAAGTGACGCCTTTACAAAATGGGGAAAAAGAGAAAATAATGAAGATTTGTTCTATTATCTGGGCCTCCAAAAATCCTAGAACCATCCATAGGATCTACCCTATTGGATTTTATATTCTCCAAGCTATAAAGTTTTTACTGGACAGTTTAAGAAGAGGTTCTCCAATACTTACATGAGAAAAAAGTAAGAAGTGGAAGGAAAACCAGTCTCCAGGCCATGGTGCTTTCCTTCAAAAAGTCTCCCTTTCCAAAACCAAAAATATCTACCTGGGGATCCTTCTACCTTCTTACTTAAGTCCTCCTAGAATGGAATAAATGTCCATGCAAATATATGTACATTGATTGGCTTTCATTGTGCTGGTTTTGGCCAATGAGTGGGGAAAACATTTGCATAAAGGGAATGTATAAGAAGATGCATTGATTTAGGCTTTCTGTCATAATATTGGACTTCGAACAGGACAACTATTAACAGACTTCCTTGGACACCCCATTTCCTCTCGCAATAAAAAGGCAGCTGAAAGTGTCTTTCTTCATCTTGTTCTGTTGTAATTGAGGAATGCCAATGGGAAGACAATCTCATTCTGGTGTCCTTCCGTTTCCAGTTAGATTCACAACATTACCCAGAAGAGAAGATTTGATTTCCCTTTGATTATCTCCAGCATCTCACCTCTGAAGTTCTCCAAGAAGGAGGTCTCATTTTGATGATTGCTTGGATGCTCAATTCAGGGGACGAAGTTCAGTTCCTCTATTAATACAGCATGTCATGTGCAAACCAACAAACCCTGCAAGGCTCTAGGATGGACCTTGTCCTTGTCCAAATTGCCTTGGACACCACATTTGCCCTGGAACAAAAGGGCAAGAAAAGGATTTTTCTTTTTTGAAACTGTTCTGCTGCAATTGTGTTTTGGTTGTAAAAAAAAAAAAAGTGTCTCATTCTCTCCTTTTATTTACTTCCTCTAAATAATACCTCTGATATTGCAAACTTTATACAACCTAATTCTCTTTCCTTTCTTGAGATCTGCATGAAGTATTTTGCAGCTGGTGAAATTGCTCAGTCTGTTGCACAAAGAAGAATTTCAGGAGTGGTGGCAGATGTTTGGTGTGGTGCATTTCGAGGAAAGTGGCACCCCCTACTGTCGAGTCCCATGACCATACCTGGGAGACATGTTCTTCTATTCAAAATATATTTCACAGAAAGGTGGCCCCAGACCCACATTTGTTCAAGGTTCTCTCTTTCTCTCTCAGAGCAAATCAGGTTCTTGAACGCCCTTCACACTTGGTTGAGGTGGGACACCAGAGAAAATTATGCGATCATTTCTGGCAGAAAAGCAGAGGAGGAAAGCGCACAACTTTCCAGGGGCTTTGGTGATGATCCATGATTGGAACTCTCCTGCTTTGGCATTGGAATAACTGAGTTCAGAATCGTAGCTTGGCGTGCTTGATGGAATGCAAAGGAGGCATCTTCTGAACAGAAAAGAGCGTGGAAATGTGGGTGGTGATGCATGGAGGCCTTGAAGTCAGGGGAGGTTTTTCATTAAGTTCCTCTTTGGTGTTCCTCACTGTGTTACCCAACATAACAGTAATAATTCCCTTCATCCTTTGCCTGCACGTTGTTGATAGTCAAGAAAACAATTTCCTTGGGGGTGTTTGTAAAAGCAGAGAAATGACCAGAAGCTTCTGGGCGAAACTTTGCCTCTCTAGAGGTTGTATTATAACATAGGATAAATCTGGGACTTTCTCCTCCCTTGTGCTGGTACCATGCGAAGGAACCAAAGAAGAAGCCACCACTGACCTTGCAGGAGAGAGTTGCTGATTCTCCAAGAGATGTAGAGTGGGCAGTTTCCTGAGTATAGTTGTACTTGACCGTGATACCTGGAGGAAGCAAATCAACATTATGACACTTTCAAAGATGGGAAACTGAAGCAAACAGGACAGCACAGAATAAGTTAACAGCCAAGGTGGGGGTTTGATTTCACCTGGAGAGTAAAAGAAGCAAAGTAGCAGCAGAGTCCACACCATGATGGAGGAAAGGAAGGGAAGGAAGGTGCAATTTCATTGTGATCCAAAGCTTTGGTGATCCCAACTTCTGATTCTATCTTAATGCTCTGTCCCAAAAGCTCATGCAAGTATCCAGATGCCTCACTGGCTGAAAGGAGTGAAGGAAACATTATTTAATGAAAGATCGAGAGACAAAACCCTCAGATCAGCAAAAGCAAAACTATCCAGGAATGCCAGGAGATTACATTTGTCTTCTCAATCTTATTGGAAAGCTGGATAGAATAGAATCCAGAGCTATCCTTTTCCCCTTCTGGAGTTCATTGGCCAACTGGAGAAGATTCTTTCCAAACTGTCTGATTTGATATAGCACCTAACAGGACAAATACAGTGGATAGTTAGGATGGCAGAAAAACCAATTGCAACCCGCCAGCCAGCCTTGCATAGAATACTTGTATATTGCCCAGGTGAGCAGGATGGCTGAGAAAATATCTACAGACCCCTCATATTCTGGACATAAACTGTTTCAACTCCTCCCCTTGGGATGATGCTATAGGGTTAGGGTTAGGTTAACTAAACACCGACAGTTTTTTTCCCCTTGTGCCATCACTTTGCTCAATACCTAATCCTCCCAGTACTGTTTTATGCCTTAAATGTTATGTTTAATGGCACAGATGCAGCTTATCTATGGGAAAAGGAAAGGAAAGGAAAGGAAAGGAAAGGAAGAAAAGAGAAAGGGGAAAAGGAATGGAAAGGAAAGAAAGAAAGAAAAGAGAAAGTGGGAAAGGAAAAGAAGAAAAAAGAAAGGAAAGGAAAAGAGGAAAAGAGAAAGGGGAAAAGGAAAGGATAAAGGAAAGGAAAGAAGGACAGGAAAGGAAAGGAAAAGAAAGGAAAGGAAGAAAGGAGAAAGGGGGAAAGGAAAGGCTTTCCTGAAAACTGCAATGATGAAAATTTATCTTGGAGCTTCTTGATGAAAGAAATGATTTGTCCAATTTTATTTTTTTATTTTTTTGCTCATGGCACATAATTGTTCAACTGAAATATGTTGAGGTAGAGAATGAAATCAATGGCTTATTTTAAAAAAAGGGAGAGATATAAAGGAAGTAGGAATAGATTACTGTATGTTTGCAGTTATTGTTTTAATGCTGGGACAAAAAATGTCGGCTATTTTGTCTTGTCTTCCTGCCAATCAAATTGATTATTGTTCTGCAAAAGGGATGTCTTGCTCGATAATCTTCCTGAAAGTAACAGCCTGCCGTGCCTTTTCATTACATCCAAGAAAGACCAAAACAACCTTTGAGCAACTCTCTGCTCTGCGAAGGAAGAAGGTTTTTGTCTCAGTTCCCCATTAGATTGTCTCACTGTGGAACACTCCACCACTGCTATACCACATGTGACAGTAATAATCGGCCTCGTCTTCAGCCTGAAGGTTGGTGATGGTTAAGTAGCCGTTGTTGCCTGATCGGGTTCCCGTGAATCGGTCTGGGATCCCTTCTCCCCTGCTGCAGCCATCACAGTGCACAAAGCGAGGGCCTTCCCCAGATTTCTGTTGAATCCAGCCAATGGTGTATGGATTGCTGCTGATGGCACAGGTGAGTTTAATTGTCTCTCCTGGGGATCCAGACTGGGAGACGGACTGAGTCAAGGTGGGCTGTGAAGTGACGCCTTTACAAAGTGGGGAAAAAAGAGGAAATAATGAAGACTTTGTTATATCATGGGTGCCCCCCAAATTCCCAGAACCATCATTTGGATAGACCACATTGGATTTTATCTTAGAGAGATTTCATGGGATAGTTGAAGAAGAGGTTTTCCACATATTTACATGAGAAATAACTAAGAAGAGAAAGGAAAACCAGTGTCCAGGCCATGGTGCTTTCCTTCAAACAGTCTCCCTTTCCAAGATCAAGGAATACCTACCTGAGATCCTTCTGCCTTCTTACTTAAGTCCTCCTAAAATGGAAGAAAGGTCCATGCAAATACAGGTCACATGATTGGCTTTCCTTAATTCTATGAGCCACTCTCCTCAAAGACTAGCCAATCAGGTCAAAGTAGATCGGATTCATTTGCATAGAAGGAAGTCTTAAGAAGATGCTTTATTAAGGTTTTTGGTCATAATATGGGACCCCAATGGGACAAATTGCCTTGGACACCACAATTGCCCTGCAACCAAAGGGCAACAGAAGTCTTTTTTTTTTTTTTTTTTTGGTTGAAACTGTTCTGCTGTAATTGTACTTTGGTTGCTAAAAGTGTCCCATTCTCTCCTTTTATTTTGTTCCTGTGAATAATACCTCTGATGTCAAAAACTGCTTTATACAACATAATTCTCTTTCATGAGTTCTGCACGAAGTATTTTGCAGCTGGTGTAACTGCTCAGTCTGTTGCACAGAGCAGAGTTTCAGGAGAGGCAGCAGAAGGTTTCTGGGCAAGTGGCACCCCCTCCTGTCGTATCCTGTGACCATACCTGGGGGAGTCCTCCTCCCACTCAAAATATATTTCAGAGAAAGTTGCCCCTTTCCCTCTCAGAGCAAATCTGGGCCTTTAAATGTCCTTCACACATGGCTGGGGTTGGGTCAACTGGATGTCCAGAGAAGATGATGCAATTATGAGTGGTAGAAATATTGGAGAGGAAATGAAATAATCTTTTTATGGCTTTGTAGATGTTCCGTGAATGGAACTCTCTTGTCTTAAAGTTACCAAGTTTGGAGAGCCCTGGTATAATGCTTTAAATGGTACAAGGGAAGCTTAATCATGGGAGAAGGAAAGGAAAGGAGAGGAAGGAAAAAGGAAAGGAATGGAAAGGAAAGGAAGAAACGATACCAATACCTAGAAACAAGTAAAGTAATAAGTAGCAGTCAGGACGGGTTTGTTAAAAAACAGCTCATGCCAAACCAATCTTATTTCATTGTTCAACATAGTGACTAAATTAGTAGACCAGCAAAATACTGTGGACATACTGTGACATTAGATTTCAGTGAGGCATTCGACAAAGTAGACCACAATCTACTTCTTGGTAAGCCAGAAAAAAGCAGAATGGATAGCACCACCACCAGATGGATTCACAACTGGCTGACAAACCATACTCAAAGAGTAGTCCTTAATGGGTCTGAGTTTACATGGAGGGAAGTAAGCAGTGGGGTGCCACAAGGTTCCATCTTAGGCCCAGTACTCTTCAATGTCTTCATTAATGACTTAGATGAGGGAATAGAAGGGGAGCTTACCAAGTTTGCAGATGATATTAAGCTGGCAGGAATCGCTAATAGTCAAGAAGATAGGCTCAAGATCCAGATGGATCTTGACAGACTAGAACACTGGGCCATATCTAACAAAATGAAATTCAATGTAGAGAAAAGGAAAGTCCTACACTTAGGCAAGAAAAACCAAAAGGACACATATGGACTGGGTGAAACCAGGCTCAATAGCACTAACTGCGAGAGGGATCTTGGAGTCTTAGTGGACAACCAGCTAAATATGAGCCAGCAGTGTGCAGCAGCT